>NW_010246875.1:0-33139 GCF_000690775.1 Eurypyga helias
CCCCCCGCTCATCCCTCGGCGGCGTTCAAAGCCAGAACCGGCCGCCTTGCGCTTAGCACCCTCGCCACCGAAAATAACGAGTTAACCCAAGAACGTAGGAGGGACGTAGAGAAGAGTTGGGGTGCAGAAGTGCTGTACAAAAGATTTCTGTGTACAGGGCTGTGAGCGTGCAGCCTTAAAGTGAAATGCAAAACTTAACGTTTCCAGCATGGCAACTGGATTGTGATTCAAGGTATTTTCTGTGTAACGCAGAAATACAATAGTTCAAGGAGGCTTTTTCTGCCTCGAATCCTTCGTTTCCCTGGATTCTTTTAATCCAGTACACAAATTACACTTTTTCACTCCTCTTTTCTTGGGAATAGCTGCTTCATTTGTCTCCGCAATTTATACCTTTATGCCCTGATAGCTAGGAAATTCAGTTTAATCTCTGAAATTGCCACACTAGCGAGACCCTATTGAAATTTAGCACTTATTTCACTAGGTTTGCATCGTTGCTTTCGGAAACGTTTTTAACAGTTAGTATGGGAATGTGCACAAAGCTGTTCCATGGGAGCTTGTGTATACTTTTCAAATCCTGATATTTCAGAGATTTACACTATTCAGCAGTGGAATTGCACTCAAAGACACTGACTTTCACTTTCAAGGAAATAACTGTCCTGACTCATAGCTAATTTAGGAAAAAATAATCTATAATTCAGTATTGTACAGGTGCGTATGCATTTTTTTCCCCGCTATTTGACAGTCCTGTTCAATAGGATGCAGTTTATACTTATTTTTTTATTTTTACTGAAATCTGTGCTTAGCACATACTTGAATACACAAAACAACTGTTCTTCTCAGCTTTTTTATTTCTCAGCTGCACCATTCCCATATTTTACAATTACATAAAGGTGGGTGTGGCTAAAATGAAAGCAGTAAGCAATCTAATATCAGTATATAGTGTACGCTAAGTAGGTTTTCCTTTCTTACGTTTGATGTACTCCTTATTTTGAGATATTTTGGGGAAAAAAATAATGGAGCTGAAACAGACCCTTGTAGAACTGCTTGCATTTTTCACCTCAGTTAAAATGTCAAACATTAACTGGGATTACTTGGCCCTGGAAAAGTTACATTTGGAGGAAATATCGAATGAACTTAAAGATCTAAACATATATCTTTAAATTATATCGATAACTGAAAGTTAAAGTTCTGTGCTTAGTAGAATATTGCTTAAGTATAACATATAGCATAGTGGGTTTTTTTTTTTATTTTTTTTTAATTTGTTTCTTTTCATTCTAATCCTTTATCTTGATTCTTAGGAAAAACATCCATATTAGCTTCAGCTGGCTTTTTTTTTTTCTCCCCCCCCCTTTTGGTTTTTTTTTTCAGCCCACTAAGTTGTACTTAAAGTTTCCAAGAGGTAACCTTTCATTTTATAGATCTGAATATACATTATACTCCACTGAAGCTTGGAGTAACTCTGAGATTTTTAGTTTTCAGAAATAACAATAATTTGAAAGTGACTGCATATCTATGTGACTTCTTCATGTCTTAGGGTAGTATTGTATAGGAAGCTTATTGTAAAGGCAGACCATATATACCGATATCAAGGTGTCATGGGGTTCTTTTTCTGTTTGTTTTTTTGGGGTGGGTTTTTTTTTTTTGCTTAGCTTCTGGAATTCTGAACTTCTTAGTAATCCATCTAAAATGTAGTATCATGGAAGAAATTTTGCTGCTGAATTGCAGTCTTTATTTCCTTAATTATCCTTGTGACTAGTAACTCAGATTGCAGTGAGGTGCAACTGGAACTGCATACACACTATACCTGTCTGTGCACACCCTGCCTGTGAACACTGTAGGGAAGGGGCACATCTCATCCGTCTCCAGTGTCAAAAGCCATCCGAACAGGTGTATCAGCAGTTTCCTCAAAAAGTTTTACATATATACAAGCACACGACCTTTCTTTACATGAAAAGTAGCCATGTAACAGGTAGCATTTCTTTTCTAGGACCTTACTGTGTTTTGTTATTTGCAATGGGAAGCAATTAACTACTGAGTATAAGGGAGAACTGAGCAGTTTATCACTATATTCTACGGATATGCTGCAAGTATTCTGTTTTGTAGATACAGTCACCCACCCACACCCAAAGGCCCATTGCAAGTCATTCCAGTAATTTACATGCATTACAGACTGTCGGAGGTAGAGCGCATCTTGGACTAGTTTTGACTGTCTGTGAAAGAAGTAGAGTACGAAATTGTAGGCTTTTGTGTACAAACAGAAAAATACTTTTATGATAAAGGTTTGTAAACTAAAAATAACTTCATGCATGCCACTAAGTGATTTCCACAGACTTTTTTTAAATTTTTTTTTTTTTACATACATAGGCTATTAGGAGTTCTGCTCCCTTAACATCTACCACTGGAACCTGATCTCAAGAGTTATGATCTCTTCTATTATCAGAAATACTTGCAAAATTTTGTTTGAATAAGCTGCCCAAATTACTCTTGTACATAGTCCTCTGTGACTCTTCTTGCAGCCATCTATTTTTTTTTTTAATAGAACTAATAATGTATTTTAAAGACATAAAAAAATACTGATTTGCCCCACAGAGATGAAGGGGACATCAGACAGAGTGCAGATGTGTAGCCACAGTTTTCCGGTAACTTTTTTTTTTTACTCAGTGAAAATGTTGCTTTGCAAATTTTTTTTTTTTGTGGATTATTGGCAGGAGTTATGTAGCATTTTTTAGGTAACTGATGTATTAATACATAACAAGCTAGATAAGTTAGGTTTCAAAAGGAGTCTCTATCAAAAAATATCTTAATTTCAGATACTGCACAATTTCAGAAATGGTCGGAATGAGATAGGTATGAAAACTTCTGCCCATGTTTAACAGGCTGTAAGGCAATGTCTGTACTGGTTATTTTTTAACCCTTTGTTGTAAGTTTGTAAAATACTCCAATCCTAATAAAGCAGCTTTGGGCTCTATCTGTTCCCTGGGCAGTTGATAGCACCACAGCTGAGGAGTAGTTTTGATCTTAGCTTCGTATGTTGTTGTGTGAGAGCTCCAGCAGGCTTGCATGAATATTAGAGGAGGGTAGCAGAACTTGAGCTCTCGTGCAGCTAACACTTGAAGTTTAGCAATTTTTACTTTAATACTTACACTAAAATATTATTAGAGGCATCTTTAAAAAAAAATACATTCTTTTTACAGAGAATACTAAGTTTTAGAACTATATATATAAAATTCTAAGCACTTTCTACCATATCTCGGTAATGAACAGTTGCTGGTGTGTAAGGATGATCTCGCACACATATATTGCCAGATAGACACAACAGTAGAAAATGCGAATTATGTACATTTAGCTTTTATTTTGTTAAAAAGCTTCCCGAGATGTCTTCTAAAACTGAGGACGATATTGATATATTGCTCAAAACTAGAAAATAGCAGTGACTTTCAGTGATCTTTACTAATGTCTAAAGGAAACCACTGTTAGAAATAGGACCCCCTCACCCCGTGACTATTTAGTTTGTTTTCAGACGCTGCAGTGAGTGTGTTCACAGTAAATAGGTTGTTAATAAACTTTTCAACAATTAATCTAGTTGCAACTCATCATTTTTTTTTTAGCTTGAACTAAAATTCACTTGAAGGTTTGGTCTGAGAAAAAGATAATTACACACCGAGTAGGGCTTAAGGTTGTATTTTCGTTTTTAAGTGGTTTTATGTAAGTCCAGTTTCAATATTATCATTAAGTATGTTAAATCTCAATATAAGCATAGAGAGGGTGTGGGTTTTCAGAAGAACTTTTGTGTTTCTGGTTTAAGAAGAGAAACTTTTTTAAGAAGGTGAAACAGATGATGTGTGGAATACATGAAAATAAAGAGAAATTCCTTTTTCTTGTTAAAGTAGGGTGCTTATTATAGTTGCACAGCTGTGAGGGGGTGGTTAGTATTTTCTGGAATACACTTAAAGAATAAAGAACAAATTTATGGAAATATTTAGAAGCAGGTGACCTGATGTAGGCATCTGCTACTCATTTATTAGGCATAGGATGTGTCTGGTCATGGTATCTACAGTGAAAAAGTCAAAATAAAGTCAAAATAAATTTAAGAATTTGGCTGTGGGAATTCATTGTTTCCTCCAGTAGATATTAGACTATAGTTACTATCTTTATGAAGTTATACTTTGTTCTTACCTGATCGTGGCTAATTACTCTCATGGCTTTTTCTTTTTTTTTTTTCAAGTTTTAAAATTTTGTTTCACCTCTCAGAGTCTATTTTATGACTAATATTTCCATCAGATGTCTACAGTAGGTAATGTTTGTAGGCTACATTTTAATACAGGCAATAATGGTACTGCCTTGAAGAGGAAAAAAAAGCTGCTTTAAGAAAAACACTAGAAGTTAAGTATTTAACAGTCAATAGCATATTTTAGGAAATCTGACAGTAGTAATCTCGCATCCATTAAGTAGTTTATACTTACTTGTTTGAGGGTGGAGGGAGAGATTTGGGGCAAGGGGGGAGGGAGAACAACACCCTCTCCACCACACCCCACACCCCCCTGCTTATTTTTTCATCCTCTTACTTTCATCTTAAAATGCTGCAGGAAGGATGAAAGCAGAAACATGCTAATCTGATTTGTTTCAGGAGGCTTCTGATAATAAAGAGGCATATCACAGGTGTTCCTAATCAAGTCAGTTTGGTTAAAAAAATAAGTATTTTTAAAATTAGGATTTCCTGTAACATAGACAATGCGAGGGTCAAGCCGATGACCTACATCTATGTTTGGGGATCAACCATGAAACTGTGGGTGTTGGAAATATGTTATAATACATGACATTTTTATTGCAGGTTTCGACCTTTCAATAGAGAGCTGGTTTTGGAGAACGGCTCACTCCTATGATTGAAAAACTCTCTCTGGAAGGTTGATGGAGCATGAGCATGGTATATATTATATTAACATTTCTCTCATTACACATGTTCTTTATTTTAAAAAATGTATACAGTAGTATAACTTATTCAGATTATTCAAAATAGGCCAGTTCTGCTGGGTTTATTTAAGTTTTTTATTTGTTAGAATAATTTTTCTTTACACTCCTTCTGTAAAATTATGAAAGGCTTAAGTAAAAGTATTCACACAAGCTGTGCTCAGAAGGAAGTGAAGTGGCCAAAAATATGTATAAAAAGCTGAGTTTGCAACAGCCTTGATCACTGGAGTTATATAAATTCTCCATATAGTATTGTTTTCATATTCTTTTCTTGGGAATTACTCCAAGTGAAATGTTGCTAATTCAAAACCAAAGTATGGGTGGTATAGTGTTTATTTTTAAATAACTTTATTTTTTTGTTGGGAGGGTGTGTTAAAGACTAGAGAGTTAGCTGAGTACTGTGCAAAATTTGGTTTTTAGAGGAATTAACAAACTAGCTACCTGACAAGCAAAGAAGCAGAAAACAGGCAAAAATGGTCTTTAGAGCCTTCCACCTGTACCAGAATAGTCAGAAATTTTATCTTTCTTTTCAGTAAATAAATAGAGAGTAAAACGGTGAACACTTAAGAATAGTGAACATGGACTGTGCTACACTCATATTGCAAGTCCTGCTTTGCACTAAAAGTACTAATTTGGCTGAAACTGAGAAATGGATTCAGAGTAATCATAACCTATCTACTTGTATCTGAAAAATCTTAACTAACCATTTACATAAACAATTGAAATTAAAATAGTAACTGTTCTTGGATTGAGTAAATTTGTTTAAATACTAAACGGAGTAGTAAAAACTGTAAGACTTTATCTTCACCAAAATATATTACAGTACAACAAATTTTATGAACATGTCGTGACTTTAGCATTTCCAGCTTACAGCTGGAATCCAGTTTTTATCCTTAATCAAATCTGTCTGTCTTCAAGAGCACATTTTTTGGTAGGAAGTAATTGTACCATAAAACAAGAGAAGTTTTAAAACCCCAAATTTTAGATTATCCCAGTAACAGCTAATTTATACCAAGCAAATCCAGTGAGGTGTAAATTTCATATTTCCTCACTCGTGTAACTAAAGGCTAGTGTAACTGAAGAATTGCTGGCTTTTGCCGGTAATACACCTCCTGTTACAGAAGTATTTGAGGCAGACATGTTCTGAATGTATTTTTCATACAATACTGTGATTTTTAGGGTAGTTAAGACCTCCTATGGCAAATTAGCAGTTGAAAAACAAAGCTTTGAATACAGAAAGTATAGGAAGTGAAACAGAACTTTATATAAGCTTTGCAGTTTGTGATTAGTGAGTCGGTAATTCTTTAATTTTTAATCTTTTCTTTCTTTCTGTGATTAAAAATCACAGTGAAAGTATTTTTTTATTAATGCTGTAACAGTGTTTGGGTAACATGCCTAATATGCTCCCAAATAAATAAATATTTCACAGTGTGTCCAGAAAAACTGCTCTGAATGTACTGCATTTCTGGGTTTGAGTATTTTTTTCCCCTTTTTTTCTTCTAGTTCTCTTAGGAATATAAGGATTTCACAGAACACTTCTTCGAATTTGTTCATTCTTCTTCTTTTTTTCTGTACAAAAGCAATTACATTCTTGTTAATGAAAATCAGGATTATATTGCAAGGCAAAGGTATCTAAGGCTCCCTTGTGACATATTTAAAAGGTGAAAGTTTGATGGAGTGTTCCTTGGTCTGCCACGAGTTCAGAGTATTTCTCATAGATTCTTATTCAGCAAAAAATACTGTTTCTGGTTCACAACTGTAAATCAAAGGGATTTTAAATTTAGGGCCTAAATCCTGCAAACTTTTAAATACACTAGTAGTCTTAATGACTCATTACCATGAATAAGGATTTGTAGAATCACATTCTCATTAGATGCAAACATTATTTCCTTAAATGAATGCAAAAATTATTTAGACTTGTCTCAAAAGTTCAAAATACTTTTAATATCTTTTAAAGTCCAGAGGGAAGAGTTTTGCAGTAATGCTGTAATTGAATGTTACTCATTTACAAGCTCAAATATCTTTCAAGAGTGCTGCAGTTGTCAGTTATCATTAAAATCCACTTTCTAAGTGTTGATTTGCTCTAAAATTTTTTTTACACAGAAATTTGGCTCACATTAATTTTTTCACTGATTGTTTTGTATTTGGTAGCCAGCTTGGCTGTTTCATGATCAAAAGAGTAGGTGAAACTTTCAAGAGAAGTGTAGGGTGTGTTTGTTTTATTTTCTTACTCTTGGTCTCTGCTTTTGCAGTTCTTATTTAGCAAATCTACCATTTATTTTGTTGGAAATTAAGCCTGAAATAAGGGCTGCAGTGCTGGCCCCTTAAAAAATTGTTGGTGTGGCTATTGCACATTGTACACTGGACTTGGTAAACTGTTTTGCAATATCTAATTGTAACGAGGCTGGACAGATAAAAATGTACAGACTTCTTTGCTGAAGTGCTTCTCATGTATAACTCCCTGGCCACTTTTGCTATTTGTCCTTATAGGTATACGCTTGAGGCTCTACAGACCTGGTTGACTGAATCATAATTTGAAAGCTGACAATGGATGCTTATTGCTCATCTAAAAGAACTGTTGCAGATTACTTTGTCACCTCATCTATGCTTTCTTTAAGGACTTCCCTTGCTTTTCGAGGGCAACGTAAATCATTTTCCTGAAAGAGAGATGTAGCTCTGAGTGCAATCCATGCCTCGTTATTACAACACATGTAAAATCAGCTATTGTTTGAAAGCCTGTGCTATCTTAGGCATGGCTGGTTTAAGTTCTGAAATCTGAAACAACTGAATTTTCTGGATTCTGTTAGTTTAAACTAGATCCAGCCCTAACATTATTTTAAAATGGAGTTTTGTATACTATTAGATTTAAATAGACATTAACTTTTATTATTAGATTAGGCATTTAATGAAACATGTATATAGGAAGGATTTAAGACTGGTGTACTTACACCTCATTTTTCCTTGTCTGTTGATAAAATGGTCATGCAGGGCAATAGGAAAAGAAAAACAGATGACATAAAAATTCTTTAGGGAAAATAGTTAAAACATGCTAACTGGGCTATTTAAATGCTTATTCTTCTCACTCAGATGGAAATACATGAAAGTAAGGGACTGTCCCTTTTTTATTATTTTTAATTTTATTTATTTAATTTTTTATTTCAACAAAAACCTAAGTAGAAATTTATGTAAACCTATACATTTAAGATGGGGTTGGGAGAATGAGAAATGTAGTCAGAGTGCTTAAATGTTCAACTACTATATTGATGGCTTGTTAATCCACCTTATTTTAGACTGCTGTTTGCACACTAACATGAAAAAGGGCTTGTATGAAGGTGCAGTTCCTAATTGAGTAGTGTGTTTGAATAAACCACTGTTTCTAGCTTGGTTAATTTTGAATTTATTTTAAATACATGGATATTCACAGTAATTTTTTTTTTCTAAGTTTGTGAGGGGCAGGAATTTTTTTTTTTCAGAGAACAATTTTTTTGTTACATTAATTAAATTTTTATAGCAGTGTTTTGAGGAAAATGGTGGGGTTTAGTAAAATATACTACTAAGACAATCTAGTCAAAGCAATAAATCAGTAATATCTATTTTAAAAATTTGTGTACCTGAAGTACTTAAAAAATCTTAGTAATGTGCAAATATCTCTAAAATATTTACACCTTTCCATTAACCCAGTAAATTTTAAGAGCTTGCTTTTCTTCCTGTGAGTGTTCTACGGGGTTTTGTTTGTTTTGAGGGTTTGTGGGGTTTTTAAAGCCTTCAGGCCAAAGATTTTTCATTAATTTATCTATCCACTTCTTAGTTGATATGAAGAGTGACATTTTCTCTATATTTTTTTTTTAATCCCCCTTCTCCCCACAGAAGGAAATGGATTTAAGTATTAACATGAAAGTAAACAAACATTTTGTAAGTATTGTAATTATGAACATGATTGTGATCTTCCTAACTTTGGTAATTTCCTACTTCAAAATAGATGTAAGTCACTTCTAGATTTAGACAGGATTTCCAGTGGATCTGATTAATCAAAACATTTGCTTTAGAATTTCTGTATTGTCTTGGAGCAAAATTTTTCTCTGGATAGAATGGGTAGATACTGGGCTCTTAAGTGTGTTACCGCTTCAGTAGTTCTGAAAACACTTTCCATCCTCCTGTTACATAGTCCATATTTTAGTCAAGATCAAGAATTGGAAAGGGAGGATGCTCCATCTGTTGTGAAACATTGTAATGGCTCTTAGGAGAAAGTCTATCTCCAAATCAAAAATATATATTCAAAAGTCTGTTGCAGAACAGAGTTCTCTGTTGATGCTGTCACCCTTGTGTCAGTATCTCGCACAGGCAAAAAAGCTCCTTACCAAGAAGAATGCTGATGTACTGGTGACCTTGGTCCCCAGGCTCCTCAAAACTACTAAAAGGTTTTTTTCCAGGTTCTCAGGAGAAGGGAGAAGGATGCATTTAATACCAAGCACAAGAGTTACACAAGCAGCAGTCAAATGGGTATTTTTCTTCATCTGTTTTGTCATCTAACTCTTAACAGTATTTCGGCTCTTAGGCCAGAGTGAGTATTAGTTAGGGATTGTAGTTCTCTATGACCAGCCTATTTTAAAAAAAAACCCAAACAACCAAAGGGTCATATCTTTAATGCTATTTATGTGGAAATCCATAGCCTGTATGATATGCAAGTGTTGCTAATATGTTCTCTATACTTCTATAAATCCTAAATTCATGGCCTCTCCAGTCAGTTCAAGAGTAAATAAAATATGGTTTGAAATAAACTCATAGGAAAATGCTTGCGCTTTCCTTTCTGGGGTTACCACGTTTAAAATCTGGATCTTTATTCACATGGTGTGCCTATTTGCATCCAGGTTCAGGAGTGACTAGGAGGCTCTTGAATTAGCAGTGAGAGAATAATGCCTTCCAGGGTATTAGTACTGCTAGACTGTTCTGGTTTTACACCAGCAACTCTTTTCATTAAGGTTTTGATCCCAGCTATGTCACTAATTACAGTGAATTATGCCCTGAATACTGAGTGTTTGTTTCAGAAATAGGTATTTTTGTGAAACTGCATAAGAAACCAACAGAAATATAAAATACAACGATGTTCATAAGTTATCTCTCAAATTTATTTTTCTTTTTTTTTTTTCTATTTAGATACACAGATTTGTTCTTGCATTTTTGGTTTGTAATGCTTAATTTGTCAACCTCACAGTCTTCTGACCCAAAAACGATCGTTCAAAATGGTGTTCAATTTTTTTTGTTTTATTTTTAGATTAATATAACTTATGTTGCTGACCCACTTTCCATTATGTAAAAACCTGAACAGAATTTGTCACTGAGGTAGGAATTCATGAAGGCTAACACTAGAGGGCAATTCAAAGCAGCAGCTTACCCCAGAACACTTACGGGTGCCTGTGGCCCTGTGTTGAAAAAGAGGGAGCCTGTGGAGACTTTCCTAGGGTCTCCCTCAGGCAGAAGCTGCTCTTTGTGATTACCTTTCTAAATAATATATTTAACTCGCTTTGTATCCTTGAGTGCTCCACTGAATGAGGAGGAAGTTAAGCCAGTTCTTAGGCTTTGCTGAATTAGAAGTTCAGAAACATCTTCCCTGGTGTCTTACTCACTCTTGCTCGTGTCAAAAAGGCGGAACTTCTGGTGGTTTTTGATTTTTCTAATTTGCTCTCATGTACCACCTGGAACCCTTTGTCAGAAGGATACTGGGGTTTGGGAAATAAGGCAACATTGCACTGCAAATTAAATGCCTTTTGTTAAGTATCAAGGAAAATGGAATACATGGTGAGTAAAATATATTCTTAATTTCTTATAAAATACTGCAGAGTTATGCAAATTAATAAGACAGTATAAATAATTCATTTAATTAAAAAAAACCCAAACAATCGCACCCAAAGGAACAAACCACACCACAGGCAGGGTAAGGCATCAGGCAGGTACTTTGTGTCCATAATTTTATCAAGAAAAATATATCAAATGTAAATAAACCCCCAAAATTTTAGTTCAAGATGAGCATTCAGGTGCTGTATTCACTATTTAATATTTAACTGAGGAGGAGAAATCACCTGTGTATATTGTGCACAATTTATATAACAGTGCCTTACATAATAATTCACAGTTTTCACAGTTGCAACATTCATTATAGATTTACAGAACATCCCAAATGCTTGTAAATAATAACCTGTAATGCAGATGGTGATGTCGTGGTTCTTGAAAAGCACTCAAGAATTCTTATTTTGGCGATACAGATTCTCTCATTATATTGAAATGTATGCACCCAGCCATGTAAATGCTCGTGCCACCTTACAAATTTCCACACAAGGGCACTTTATAAGTGTGTGTTTTTATACCTATCTCTTGATCTAATTTTATATACACATATGTATTATTAGATGTCTTGTGTACTTATAAAAAGCTAATTTAAGATTAAAATTGCATGTTACCAACACTTTGCACTAGTTTTTCAAGTTTTTCTTTGCCTTCTTTTGCACAACTTACTACAGATACCTAAAACTTATTCTTTAACTGCTCTCAAGTTTTAGTTGTTGTTTTTTTTTTTTATATTGAGTACTTTAAAATCACTCTGGCAGTGCCACGAATCACTAGAAATACTGCAGTGCATTGTTACAGTAAACATTTACACCTGTTTTCTTCAGGTCTGATCAGCAACTTCAGTGCAGTTTGAAAATATGTAATCCGCTGGCAATGAGGTGCCCAACCTTAATCGGTGCTGGAGCCTTTGGAAGAGGGATTGTCTCATCACACAGTATACAGTCCAACAATGACTGACCTTGATGAATCTGAAAGAAGAAGATAGTTTTCTCACTTCTTAATTTGCAAAAATGCATGAAGGGGTGGGGGTGGGGGGGAAGGAACATGTGAAATTGAACCCACTGAAGTTGTTAGATTCTCTGGGGTTTAGGGGAGGTTTTTGGTGTTTTGGGGGAGCAGGGGGCATGTTGAATTAGTTGGTAATTGTGTAGTGCGATAAAGAACTCTGTCACACACATGAACTCTTGATTTGAGAATGTGGATATTTATGCCAAATCTAGCAGAATACTCAAGTGCTTAAGCCATGTAAGCTTTTAAGGAACTGAATCCTTTGTCTTTTGCAGGTAAGACACTACCAATTTAAGAATAAGCATTTTTATGGCAACAGGACTCTTGTCTCCTTTTTTAATTTTTTTTTTTAACCAGCTTGATTTTTGGCCCTAAATGAAAGAGAGAAGTTCTGTTGTTAACATTAAGGCTGTCTTCAGAATTGTGTTTATTTGAACAGAGCAAGAAAATGTGTAAGTACCAGCAATGTGCAGACCAGTATTGCAACACTGGTCTGTTCTGTCTTTAAGCAGGTGGTTTCATGTGGCATGCTGGAAGAGAGACTCTTTTTCTTCCCAGCTTTTGACAAAAAGATGACGCATATGACTCAGAATTAGAAAGGGAAATCTGCCAGTTTGCATCAGTTCCTTAACTTGTGGGCTGCTATTCACCACAAGGAAAATCAGTATACTCGCACCAGTGCTTCTGGAGAGATGAGAAGTAATCGTTTCCTTCAGAAAGTGTAGGATGATTGGAGTAGGCCTTTCATATGTTACACTAGGCTTTTCTTATAATAAGGCATTTTTTCAATTGTATTAAATTTTTAGGAAGAAAAGAAAACCCAAATAATATTCTTAAATGTTGCATTTAATGTCTAGAATAGGAATCAGACATATCATAGCTCAGTGCAGAGTAAAAGCAAAGGAATCTGCTTCCTTTTGAAAACCTAAAATTTCTGTTTTGCTGGCACTGAAACTCAGAAACCATTGTAGAACTCCACAGTTTAAAGGTAAGTGTTTTTATATTTTTTTTTAAAGCGAAATTCACATATCTGAATCTGCAGTTCGAGCTTTTGAATAGGTTAGTAGGATTGAAAAAAATTAAATACAGTGGCTTTGAGGGCAGAAGCCATCTGTTTTGAAGGGGAAAATATTTACTTGAGGTAAGGAAGATCTGATTTTCAAAAAGCATTATTTTTTTTAGCGGGTCTGAAGCATGACAACATAGTGATAAATTTGATTATTTCATATACATTGGGGTTGTGATGGAGAGAGTCTACTTGCAATACTGATACTTGCCCAAAGAACATACTATCAACTGGCCTCTCATTAAAAAAAAGAGTAAAATGCTAATTGTTAAGATACTAGTGTTTTATTGGATTGTGGATATTTACTAGTTAGGGCAGGTTTTGAGGGTACAATTTTTTTTTAATACTAGTATGCTTTAGGTATTGGATTATAAATCTTTTTTCTTAATATATTAACTTCTAGTTAATTCAGCATGGTTTTACTTTAAGCTTGTTAGTGAAATATTGAAAATCTAGCTTAATATAAAGCCCTAAGAGGCATTCAGCATACCTTTTTTTTTTCCTTTATTTCCTTTTTTTTTTTTCTCCCTCCAGTGGATGAAGTTCCTTTCATTTGGCAAAACTATTGTTGTTTTGAAAAAGCATATCTAAATGAAGTTCATTTTCGTGCTGTCTGTGTCAGCCTTAGAAAGCAACGTTTTATTTCGCAATAGCTTGGTTCTGTGAGTAGTGGGTGTTGCTGATGGGGATGTGGGGAACCAACCCAGAAATGCTTTTCAAAGAGAATATGCATTTCTCTGTGTTAGATGGAATCTCTTCTGTGAATATTGGGGGGGGGGGGGGGGGGGAAGGTTAAATCAGCCTTTTGATTTGCTGCTCCTGCATATTTCCTCAGCTACCCTGGAATAAGAAATAATCTAAGTAGATAATATAATTAGGAATCTGCACCCCAGAGTTGTTAAGGACACTTGAAACTTGTGCTGAAGTGACTAATTAAATAAATGAGGTTGTAGAGAAGTACAGCTAAGGATTGGAAAAGTTACAGTAATTACTAGGAGGTGTTCCTCTGCTGTTAACTAATGGATTCCCTTAACAGTTGAGTTGATTTCTTCTAACAGTTCGGTCTCACCTTTTGTAAGTCATACAGTTGTCTGGCCTTTTACAGAAGTCATGTAGGAATGATGTCAAGAAAAAGACAAATTTACTGTCTGAACCAGAAGGCAGGCTTACAAAAAGCAGCTTCTTTCAGGACACGAAAAGCTCTTTGTGCTGTGGCCTTGGTCTTTTTGTGCTTTGACCCTTATTTTATAGCATTGTCACTCTGACCCTAAATCTTTGGAAGCAGACACGCAGCAAATTTAGCCCTTTACAAGTGGGGTTGCATTCTGAGCTACAGGCCTGGTTTTTGTCTTGAGGCATTATAGTCCCATACAGTGCTGAGATGTAACAAAATCAAAATTTAAGTTTTGGGGTTTTGTGTAGTGCAAGTAGTGTTACTTATTTCAAGCCAATTTTTTTACATATGTATGTGTTGTGATATTGCTGTCCTAGGATTTATTATTGTTTACCAATTTCAGATAAGATAGCAACTAAGGCGGCAGTCTGGTTAACGCTGACTAATGTATTTTCCACTTTCCCAGCAGTACTTTGGAAACTGATCTTGTGCACAGACCACCAGGGTTCCTGCAAAATGCTACTTGGGTATTAAGTATTCTGTTGAGGACAAGAAATGCTTTGCTGTACACTTTTGAGTTAGAAGATTTGAACAGCAATACCTGCGTGGCTTGCTTACAGAAGAGACTGGGTGCCAGCTTAGGAGAGCACAGAATTTTACACTAGGCCTGTGACTGCTTCCTGGGCTAATGAGCAAGTCTTCTGTGAATTTAACTAAACTAACTCTTTTTTAATTCTTTAAGAAAGCTAGAAATTAGTGAAAAGGACAGAAAGCTAATAGCTAGCTGATATGTGTTGAATTTTATTTTTAACTGTCTCATATTAAAGAGGAGAACCTGTTTCCCTATCTTAATACTTTCCATTATATAGCTGATTTGCATTGTTCGGGTATTGTTATTTGGAGAAGGATTGTCCATTTGCTTTTACTAGCAGTGATTCTATATACTTCAGGTTTTGTAAACTTGAACTATAGTCATAGGATAATCGTTTCTGAAGGTAATAGTGTAGTAACCTAAGGATAGGTTCATTGGGGAACTTGGAAAAAAGGTCTTTTTAAATAATAAATCTGAAAAATCGTTACGAAATTAAAAAATACTAATAGAAACTAAAGTTGTATTTTAAGATAGACCTGCCCTTTTTTTTGTAGATCCACTAGATTGAGTATTAATATTTTTTGGGATAAAATCGGGGGGGAAAGGAACATTTTAATGAGCACTACAATGAAATATAAAACTTTACTTCCCAGAACATAGAAAATAGCTTCGTTTTTCTTAATTCTGTATGTGTCCTCTCAAGCAGAAAGAATGTTGGTACAGATTGAAAGTGTTCACACAGTTTTCTTCCTGTGTGCATGCCAAAGGTGCAGGGAAGGCAGATTTTTAGAAGTTGTGTGCAATGGAGGGATCTGGAAAGCTTTTCTGAAATACAACTTTTACAGACTGTGTTAGAACCCAGAGCTCGTTACGCATTACAAGTTCCCTGTGCAGCATTTCATATAGCAGGCTGGTTAATGCATCAGCATCTGACAACACACCCGTCAGAAGCTGGGAAGAGAGGAGGGAGGAGTTAGTCTTATTCAATCTTATTTTTAAGCTAGAGTTGATACTAACATATGCTGATAATATACTAAAATGTACATTGATAATATTTGTGTGCTTTATCAGTTTGCCTTAATGCTGCTTTTTAATTTTTTTTTTAGTTAGAAAGCTTTAAAAACTGTTTGATACTCTGTACTTGTTCAAGTCAGAACTGACTACCTTTATTTCTTGCCTTTCACGTAAATCCACTGCATTTTGGTTGCTTTTCACCGATCCAGTAGAAGCATCAATATTGCAGTACCAGGTAACTGGCTGCACTTTGATTTGTTTTCATGACTGCGGGGAGGACGTGGGGGGGAAAGAAGTTTACCTCATACAAGTGAATATATGAGTCAAGCAGTGGTTGGAGTGCTGAGATGAAGTAAATAGAATGCAAAACTGAATTTGATGTTGATGGACCAAAACTGCACTTCCAAGTTTCCAGGTATTTTTATATTTTGGAATTTCTTACTGGTTTTACTTCCTGGTTTTTATTTTTAGCTGGCTTTGTTATTTTATGTTTATCTTATGCAGTAGTTCTCCAGCTAGTCTAAATATGTTTGTTCATGATCCTTGGAGAGATGGCTGGATGCATGATATAGAGTCTCCAAATTTAGTAACAGTAGATTTCCGTAATCAGCAGTTATCTGCTCAACTTTGGTTATTCATATTTTACATTGCAAACAACTTCTGTAGTTCCCCCAGTCTTTGCCACGATTGTATGGGGAGAATTGTTGACATGATTAGGAAGTAGTTAACAGATCTTCTTGGTCAAAGTTTGTATGCTTGGCCTTACCCATCATTTACAACCAAAACTCCAGATTGGTGCAAGTTTTCTCTGTTCAATTATTCACCTTGTGTTCAGAAAATTATCCAAAGCATTAATTGTCTTTTAAACACAGATTGATAATAGTTTTAGAAATACTCAACTGCTTGATAGAAGTTATGGGAAGATCTATTACATACAGAGAAGCCATAAGTTCAATTCTGAATGACTGCTTCTTTTGGAGGTGAAGTGGGGCTAATTTATTGCTGGATTACAGTAATTTGATTTTTTAAAGAAATAAATATACCAAACAACCCCACCAAGGCTAGCACAAAACTGCTGGGTTAGAGATGGATTGTTTTTTAGAACTGCAGTCTTAAACAGGAGTTCAAAATCTTAGAGTTACTTCAGGAGAATAGCAGTTAAGTAGTATAGTTCATTCTCTTAATTATTCCATGACCACAAAGTAGTCTTAATTAAGTTGAATTGACTATCATAGTCTATACCTGAACCAAATAATAGTGCCCTAGTAGCCAAAAGTACAGATACCTTTAAAGCAATACCTTGAAATATTTCAGTTGAATCTCTTCTCTTTTTTTTTTTTATATATGCCATACCAATTTAAAGGCTGCTGACACGAAGAATTAGGGAAGAAAGGATCCCTTAACAAAAGCAACCAGAAAGCAGGAGTGAAAGATTGTATTTCTAAACGTAAGTTCTAAGAATGAGCAAGTTATAAATCCAGTGTGTTTGCAGTATAAATAGTACAGTGTTGAGTAAGCATATGACAGAAATAAAGTGAAACTACTATTGTTTAAACTGGTGCGGGGGGGTGTGGGGAAGTAAACAGTGTATTATCAAGATACAGCTACATTTTTAGGTCTTCAATTTTGATGCTTGAGAAGAGAAGTGTTTAGATTTCTTAACAGCACAGTGAGATCGTCCATCTTTTGCCCAGATTAATTTAGGTTAAAAAAAACTGATGTATTTGCAGCAGGAACTGTCAGTGTGTTTATTCATGTTGAATGGTGTATTAGTGGCACTCAAGTGTGAGGTCTGAGAGGAGAACTTTGCAAATCCACCAGCAGTTATCAAAAAAAGCTATCACTGCAAAACATCCTGTCTGCCACATGAGTAAGTTACCCTTTTCATGGGATGCAGGGAACAGGGCACGCTCATCAAAGCTGCCCCCCTTTGTACCGTGCCATCTGAGTGCAAACCCTGCCTTATTTCTAGTTTAAACCAAGCAGCTAAGCTGGGAAGACTGAGAGGTGGAGATGTGCTTTCTGGTGTCTGTGCTATGGAGGAGGGTAGCACTGGTGGACAAATGTGATGCTATAGACAGTGGAACTCAAAGTCATCCACCTTCGTGTTCCTGATTTTAAACTGAAGTAAGGAAAAAAACAATGGAGTGATAGCTTTGGTTTCATAGTGGTTCTGCGTTGCTTTTCATTAATGGGTAAGTAGCAGAAGTCACGGAGTATGGTTGGGTGCAAATGGTGTGTTACACTATCAGTGAGGAAGGTGTTTTGGCCAAGAGGTATCAAAAGAGGGCTTTTGTTGTATGCCCAGAAAGCACAAGGTAAATGTTTAATCTTGTGTCATGTTCTTGGGCATCTGAGTATTCAATAGAAAGACCTTATGTTCTACTCCAAACCACTGAACTCTTCTCAGATTGCTGGGTATAGTGGTGCCTTTTTGGGCGGTACAAGTTTACACAGAATTCAAGGAGCTTACTAATAGTTGTAGTAGCGTTTAAGGAGCTTATTAGTAATTACAGTAGCCAGAAATTCACTTGTAGTTGGTTTGCATGGGGTCAGAAAGAGATTGAATTGGGCTTAGTGTTGTCATAAACTCTTAACCAAAAACCAATAAAAACTGAAAATGATATTTTTATATATATGGGCTTGGTCTTTGATAAATCAGCTAAGAACTACTGAAGTCAAAGACCTTGATTGGGAATGCCCCAATTGCAAAAACATAACTTTTTAACAGTTTTAACAGCATTCCTGACTTTTGTGCACGTGTAGAGAGCCTGCTTTTATGGAATTTCAGTTCTGTCTCTTCAGAACCCTTCCTTCTTCCATCTTCCTCAGCAGAGATCTGTCTTTCTGAGAATTGGGGGATCTAATGGAGCGGTGTGCACTCGTGTTTCCCAGCTTTTATTGAGGTCTCCTCTGTCTGTGTCTCTCACCCACAGACCCCCACCTTAAGAAACAAGAATAGAAGTAGGAGAAGCACTCTTAATAGCACCAACTGCATTACCTTTGTGACCAAAACAGATGCAAAGCTTTGTGCGGACACTCTGCATTTCAGTAGATTTCTGGCTTAGCTCTCAGTACACTTTTTATTGTAGTCGTCTTCCTTTCATCCTTTTCCTGTTCCTTTCTCATGTTTCCAATGTCTTAACATTTATGTGAAAACTTGCTTATTCTCCTTAGAGATAAAAAATATTTTTAATAACAACATAGAAAATGCACAGTTGTGTTAGGTTGGTTTTTTTGTTTGATGGTGAGTTTGGGGTGGGGGGGGAGGGTTTGGGAGGGGCATTTTTGGTAGTGAAGTTTAAAAAAAAACCAAACCTATCTTGTAATGCGTGTGAGGTTGTGGGTGAGCGGGTGGGGGGAGTTACCTGCAAGTTCTCTTACTAATGTACTTACTGTAGAAAATAGCATAATAGTTCTGCCAAGTCTTCGTTGCATGGTGTGTAGTTTAATTTTAGAGGGATTTACTTAAGCAACAGGAAAAAAAAAAGAAATACTCCTCCATGCTTAAGCTGGAACCTAAAAACAACCAGGCAATTGAAACAACAGTATCTAGTTAAGCACAAATAGTTAACAATTGAAGAATTTGGCCTGAATGCACAAATGAGAAATGTACTTCCAAAGGTATTACGTGTCGCAGCTGTCTTATTTGAATAATTTCCTTTCAATCCTTTAAGGTAAATACACAAGTAAGAAGCAGTATGTTCTCTTGCTGGAGAACATCTTTCATATTCTTTTTCCCAGAAAAGTTTAAGTAAAACTTTTACTGATGGTTGGCTTTTTTTTTTAATCTTTGCCTTCCCTGTTATGTGTACATGGTGGAGAGTTTTTCTTGACCTCCTCTCCTGGATTATGCCTAGCACTGTTTCTTCAGGGGGGAGACTAGCTGTCACAACGTACCTTTACAGTTAGGTTTATTTTGACTTTGCATCCAGGTTTTGCTTCACTAAGGTACTGGGTAAGCTGTGCCTGTGTAATCTAGCTTGCCTATTTTAGCAGTCTGATCTAAAACCCAAACAAACACAGGTAGTAAAGGGGGGTGAATTGCAGATATAGTTGCACGTGTATAAAATACACAGGAAATGGCTCTCTTACACAGTTCCTGAAGTAGCATTTGTAACTAGACAGCTATATAAAAACCTCAGTGTTGCTGCAGCTACCTGTAAACTTGCACTGGCAAACCTCACTTTTGTAGGGTATTTGTAGCAACAGAACCTTCTGGAAGAGTTTGTCCTGCTGTATTATTGTAGGAGGAAAAATCAGGAGGGGGAGAAAAGGAAAATTCACCAAACCATACAGTTCCTGAAGTAGCATTTGTAACTAGACAGCTATATAAAAACCTCAGTGTTGCTGCAGCTACCTGTAAACTTGCACTGGCAAACCTCACTTTTGTAGGGTATTTGTAGCAACAGAACCTTCTGGAAGAGTTTGTCCTGCTGTATTATTGTAGGAGGAAAAATCAGGAGGGGGAGAAAAGGAAAATTCACCAAACCTCTCCCTTTGTGGCCTGACTAACTTTTTTGTGCTTACAGCTAGCCCTGTTAACTTACAGAAGTTGTTTTGCCATGAACTGACTAGAAGGCTCGTTACAATGCAGTGGAGTGCTTGGGTCTGTGCTCCATAGGTAGCTTTTGTCTTAATAATTCAGTGTAAAAGCATTAAAGCATAATTCATGTTATCTAGAAAACCAGTAAAAGTACTGTAGACACTTAAAATGCTGGGTTTAGTGTAAAGGAAGGATACGTGGGAGGGATGTGAACTCTGAGTCTCTTGCCTACCTCTTCAGTAAGGTAGCATGGTCATTCTAGGCTGGGGCAGATGAACTCCTGCTCCTAATAACAAGTAAGTTGTTCCTCTTGCTAACAACCTGTTGTGGGTGTGTTAATTTTTATTTTTTTTTCCCCTGAAACAGATTAAGAAGCACTTGTAAATCTGCCCCAAAATTGTGGCAAGGGTAACCTGCAGAGGTAACAAACACCTTGAGCAATACAGTACTTCTGAGAAGCATATTTTGAAATTAGCTCTTATGCTCTTACTTATGAAAGTTGGGGTTTTTTATGTCACAGGTTTCCAGATGACCAAAAGTTAGGTTGGAAAATAACCCAGACTGTTTTGTTTTGAAGTAAACATCTGCATAATCTTTGGTTCCTGTAATCAGACACACAGTTGTCCAGTTCCTGGTTCATGTCCATTAAGGTGTTATGCATGGTTGACAAAGTCTAGAGCTTCAGTAAACAGTCAGCTTCCATGAGAACTGACGTTCCGTAAGAACATTCTACGTCCAGCTTTCGATGCATGTTTCTGTTTCTTTGAAGCATGGTAGACACCTTGGCATAACGTAGCAGCACATAATGGTTTGTGGGTTTTGAAAAGGTGCAGGCCATATTGTGCTGCCTCAAAAATACAAGGATTTCGCCATCCTGAAGAGAAATATCACTTATGAATTAGTCAATCTTGTGATGCTGATGTCTGTCATACTTTAGCAGCACGTAAATATTGGTGTTAAGACTGTAAATATCTCCAGTATTAACTGTGCTGCTGAAGTAAGGCTAGCCACTTCTGCATGTGAGTCATGAAAAGGGATGTTTCATGTATTTCCTGATACCTTTTTGTTGTTGTAATTTGTTTATTGTTTATGAACGCTTTCTTGGGTTTTGTTTGTATTTTCATCCACTCAGAAACAATATTTATTTATGGTATCTGGTGGTAAATATAGACTAGACATTTCTATAACTTTGAATGCTTTGGTTTACATGAAAGCTGAATTTATTAAAGGAGCCATGTCAAGATACCTCTCTCTTAACAGTACTTTGGTAAGTGTATTTATATATCTAAAAAATAATAAAAATAGTGTTACTTTAAATGTCAGTATTTCTTTATTAAAACTGTGTTCATTTTTACAGTATTTTTTAATGAACAGACCTGGGAAATGTTTTGTCATGTTTTTAGCAAAGTGAGCACATAAAGCAAAAGTATCTTCCAAAAGTTTTAACAGAACTTATTAAACCTTTCATTTCTTAAATCACTGCGCCTATAGGCAGATAACAGTTTAATGGTTAAAAGGTTAAACTGTGTATCTGACTGAATCTACTAATTTTTCTTTCCTCGTCTTCCACTAAGGTATTTCTCTTGCAGGGGACTTTCACTGAGATGATTGAAATTGCTGCAGTGAGAGTGGAAATTACTTGGGCTCCTTTCGTTTTAAAAGCTGCATGCAAGAACTGTGTGGTGAGTCAAATGTAGACTAATGGTTATGTAAATGTCACTAATTTTAGATACAGTCAAGATCTGAAAGTGTGTTTCCTTTTAAGATTTTTATTTTCTTCACTATCATGACTCAGTATCACTAGCTAATCTCATTTTATTAGCCCTGATATATTTTACCATTAAGATACACATGCCTTCTTCAAATAAGTGCTCACAGGTTCAAGTTTCTACATCATGTAGACATTTTAAAAGAAGGGAAAAAAAAAAGCTTATCTGCACTGGGCTTTGTTTTGACTTTAGACTTCACAGGCATGCTGCTGGTGCAGCTGTACAGGTACAAGTATGACATAGAGGAACATGAATCCAAGTTGTTATAACTCATAAATCTTCATTATTTGACCATGTAGGATTTCAGCCTGGTGTATGTGCTGGTAAAAATCACACTTTTCTTGTCTGCCCCTGCTATGGATTTGAACTGGTGAAATTACTGATGGCTAAAATTGCTGATTTAGCTCAGACCTGACAGTTCTCAGTAGTAAAGCTATGCAGTATTAGACAGAGCTTTTCATAAAGCAAACACTTTTGTGTGTACATCTACCTACTATAGGTCTCAAGATCTGTGACCAAATTGAGGTTGAGTTCCTAGAAGAAAATATACTATCTGGCTCCAAGTTGGAAAAGCTTTTGCACTGGGGCTTCTATAAGCAGCACTACGTTATATTTGCTTATCTGTAACTGCTTAATACCCCACCTGGAGTGCTGTGTCCAGCTGTCGAGCTCTCAACATCAGAAGGATATAAACTGGTTGGAGTGAGTACAGGGGAGGCCACGAAGATGCTCAGAGGGCGGGAGCACCTCTGCTATGGGGACAGGCTGAGAGAGTTGGACTTGTTCAGCCTGGAGAAGAGAAGGCTCCGGGGAGACCTTATAGCCCCTTCCAGTACCTGAAGGGGCTACAAGGAAGCTGGGAGGGACTTTTACAAGGGCCTGTAGTGACAGGACAAGGGGGAACGGGTTTAAATTGAAAGTGGGGAGGTTTAGATTGGACATCAGGAAGAAATTCTTCCTGGAGAGGGCGGTGAGGCACTGGCACAGGTTGCCCAGAGAAGCTGTGGGTACTCCATCCCTGGGAGTGTTCAAGGCCAGGCTGGATGAGGCTTTGAGCAACCTGGTCTAGTGGAAGGTGTCCCTGCCCATGGCAGGGGGGTTGGAACTAGATGGTCTTTAAGGTCCCTTCCAACCCGAAGTATGCTATAATTCTATGGATATTAATGACCTGTGCATACATTTCAGCCATTTGAAAACTTAAAAGTGCTTGGAAAGGACAAACTCTGTGGGTTATAAAAGAGAAATGTACTTTTCTTCCACTATTCCCCTCCCTTTAAAAGTGATTTTTTTTTGTTTTGGTTTGGTTTTTATTAGCACACTGCAGACTGGTGCTTGCAGAGGGCCATCCATCCTGTTAGACTTGCAGATCAAGTACTTTAATGCATCTAGGCTTTCTCTCCAGGACTTCTATGCATAGACATGAATCTAAAGAGCTGATCAGAAGGATTTGAGACCATGCCTCAGTAAATCTATTTGCATGGCTTTGTCCAAGTCCAGTGGCCAAACCATTTGTTCCCGACTCCTTCGTTGTGGTAATGCAGGCCTTCATGTGACTGGTGAAACGGACTGTTTCCCTCTGGTTCACCATGCAAGCCCCTGTAACTGGCACAAGGCAGGGCAAGAAGCGAAGGGGAAAGATTGGACTGTCTTGTTTGGTGGTCCTGGCAGCTTTAGTGACACAGTACAGTTTGAGCATTTGCAGAACCAGAGCTCAGCTAAGGAACCAGAGTTCCTATCTGGATTAAGAAAATGACTTCAAGCACTTATGAAGGCCCACTCCAATTATTCGGTTTCTAAACCTTTGAAAAGAATGTCCTGTTTCTTGCACGGTTCACTGTTGTCTTAAATAATATTAGCAATTGTATTTTCCGGAGGTTTACCTGCCTGGGTGGTGCCATGGCCTGTGGCTGAATGGAACTCCCTCTGCATTGCAGCTTTGGGGTCCTAAGGATTGTGCCTGATGGAAGAAAGGAAGGCTCGTTGTTTCCCATTCAGGTACTTATTTTCCGCTAGGCTTAGGGACTTGACAGGAAGAAGATGCTTAATTCATGCAAAAGAGAAAGAAAAGATAGGCCTGCTTGAAATAAAACTGAGTAGTAGGTGTATAGGAGTGAAGACAACTAGTGAGAGGAGCATGTCTCAAATTCTGATGTTGAGATGTGTAGCTGAGAACTGATGAACTGAAAAATTGAAAGGATTGGGACAAGTTGGGGAAATATTTGGGGGTTTTGTTTGTTTCTTGAAGTTGTAAGAAGCAGCAGCCTGACAGAAGGGATCTGGCCCGAGGCAAGGAGGATGAGTCAGGCTTGGGGAAAGGGGCTTACCTCAGGTCGTTCCTGACATTTACCAGCACACTCTGCGCTTCAGAACCAGGAGGGAACAGACTGCGAAGTAGTAGCTTTTGCTGACATCTGCAAAATCGCTGTTGCTTTCATCCCCCCTCATCCTATTCCACACAGAAGAGGGTAACCTTATTAGTGCTCTCAGCTACTTCATGATTTTAGGTCTTGAAGAGGAGTCCCAAAATAACAGAGTAGTTGAGGTTGGAAGGGACCTCTGGAGATCATCTAGACCAGGCAGGGTCAGGCAGAGCAGGTTTTTTAGGACTGTGTCCAGTTAGGTGTTGAGTAGCTTCAAGGATGGAGACTCTGCAACATGTCCCGTTCAGAGAGAATTTCCTGTATTTCATTTTGTGCCTGTTGCCTCCTGTCCTATCACTGGACATAACTGAGAAGAGCCTGGCTGTGTCTTTACTCTCCCGTACCCTTCTCAGCAGGCGTTTATGAACTTTGGTGACATCGCACACGCGAGCATGTTCTTCTCCAGGCTGGAGTCCCAGCTCTCCCGCCCTTTCTTCATGCAAAAAATACTTCAGCTCTCTCCTTGTCTCTGTGGAAATAAAGTGTTTCAACTAATGTGGGAGTTGGAACTCAAAGGGGAAAATGCTGTTGGGGGAAAAAACCCAACCTAATGAGTGAACAGTAAAGAACATGAGGATCACAAAATCAAACACTAGGAAGTTAGATAACTCCCACTTTAAGATTCTGCAGTCTTCATTTGCCCCCTTGTGTTAGTGTACTATGAAGCAATCTACATGATTGTCCAGAGTATTTCATGATAGGATTGGTCTGGTGCGGTTCTGAGCCGGGGAAGATGTTTGAGCTGGGCAGGGAAAAGCCCGGCGCTGCTATAGGTGCTGCAGAAACGGGTAGAAAATGCCATGGGCAGTGGAATGCAAGTAGAGGAAACTGTCTTCATGGTTATGGCAAATGAGAATTCTGAAGAAGCTGATGTGACGTGTAATTTCCGGCCTTTATTCTTACATGATGCTAAGCAAGTTACCAGGCCGTTGTTTTTCCTAGTGCTTGTATTCCTGACTTCAGAGGTGTGTGGCTTAAGACCCTCATGTCTGACGGAAACATTGGCTGCTCACCTTTGCAGCTGAGCTTCTTGGGCTTGGTCATTTGCATTAAAATACTGTGTAATGTTATGTCTGTGGACAGTTTCCTTTCTTCTTAAACGGGCTACCTCAAACTGTTCCATACTGCTATAGTTTCTGCACTTCCGTGTCACATTTAACATAGGAATAATAGTTATCTTAAAGGCCTGTTGGTTTGTTGTTTATTAAAAAAATAACACCCACACTTTTGTTTAAGAGCTGTACTACAGTGATGCATTTCCTCATGGAATTTCCGATGGCATTTATTAATTCTGATCTCGATGGAAGAGGTGAGTATTGTGCATCGCTTAAGGACCAGATCTGCAATCAACTTTCCTTCTCACCAGCTCAAGCTGAGAAACCGAGTTTCCATGTTGTTGACTCGTGGGCTCTTCGTCCAGTCCTGTGAGCTCCAAAATGCTGATGTGCGTCTTATCCTGTCACTGGTTCATTTTGCATACGTAGCTGTCACTGTTACTAAACACTTGTTTGTCCCATTTTTGGAGTGTGGTTTCAATATTTAGCAAAGTCTTTTATATGCTAAAGGCAACATTTGTGTTTGACCCTCACTGTATTTTACAGTAAACTTACCTGTAAAAATCTGTGTTGCAGAAAGAATGAACTAGTTAAACTTTAATGCTTAATTTCTGAAGTACAGCAGTAAACGGTGCATCTTTGAAAATGTAAAGTGACTTATGTATTTAGGGCTTCTACAGGCCGTTGTTCGAATTTCAAAAGCCGTTTTCTTGGTACTGCACATGGCACGCTTTACTGAGTGAGAGCGGTGCTGCACGTGATACCCAGAGAGAGAGATCTGGAAATGTTTCGGCTTTTCCCTTAATCGTGGTATCTTGTTAAGTTTTGGGGGAAGTCTCTTCTCATCAGGTAGCAATGTTGGCAGTAATGATTGAAATTTGAAATGTTTAGACTCCCTTTATGTTCTTCATCACCACCTCCTGTCATAGAAGTCAGAAGAAGTGATTGATAGAAATATATCCGAAGTGGTGAGCTACTATTTCACTACAGTTTAATTTGAAGCAGAGCAGGAATTCTTTGTTTAGAAAAAATAAACAAAGGAGTTCAACATTTATTTGAAGGAAAACTTAGGAGATTCACTTGTATCTCATTCACTTGTATCTCACACACAACTGCCACCTTAGAAATGTCGATCAGAAGAAAATGTTTAAAGAGAAATAAGAAAAAATGATGGAGAAAATGCAGTGGCACGAGTGACATCGTTCATCTTTCTGTGAGGGGGCTGATATCACTGGGGTATTACTTTTCCATTCTAAATTAAACCGTTTATTTCTGTTGGAAGTTGTTTAACGGCTCTCAGGTGCAGTGACTGTTTGGTTTTTTTTAAATTTGATTTGCTCATAATAGCTCTGTATTAATAAATCAGATGAAATTTATCTAATCCTGCTTACGTCTCTTAATGTAAAATTTGAACCCGATGTTTAAAAGTGCCGAAACTAACAAATAATTATTGCAGCATTTATCCATTTTGAACTTTCACCCTTACACACAGAGTGCTGAGTAGCTGGAGGCTGACTGACTCAGCTTCTGTTGAGAGATGGGAATAATATATCCATAATGTTTTCCTCTGCTGTTTATAGCCACAGGAGACGGCCATAGATAGAGAGTTTCACATTTCCCTATGGTTTTTGCAGGGCAAACATGTGGCTTTATTACCTATAAAGGAACCTTCTGTCAGCAGCTTTTACACTTTTAAGTGGTTTTAAAAGTAAAATATTTTGGCATATCTCATAAAATACTCAAAAAAAACCTTAAGCATTATAAAATTTGAACTATAAGGCATAAGTTATAGAATATAAAGTCTCAAATGTATACATTTTTAATATTTTATGGAAATTAAAGGCAAAGGAAAATACTCAAAAAAAAACCTTAAGCATTATAAAATTTGAACTATAAGGCATAAGTTATAGAATATAAAGTCTCAAATGTATACATTTTTAATATTTTATGGAAATTAAAGGCAAAGGAAAAGCTTCAGGGATTAGATTATTGGGCCAGCTAGAATAGTCAACAAGAATATATGACCACGGTTCTACAGTCCTCTGGTTCTCAAGCCCGACAAGTTTGGGACTGACAGAGTTTTCCTGTTTCCTTCAATATTAGCCTGGCTCCCATACTTCCATGGTGGTTTTGCTGAATGACTTTGGGTTAGTTTTTGGTAAGCTCAGCCAGCTGAATGTGCTTGTTTTGCGAGCAGCAGCACTGGCCCCGAAGAAAGCTTCCCTTCGCTCTCGGGAATGGCAGTCGGTGTTAATTTCCATTGCTTAGACCAATATAAGGAACGCTCAGGACATTATTCTTCCTTCCTTGGTGCTCTTACAGACTTTGCTTATCTGCTCTTTAGATCGGTATCAGAGGGGCTAACGACATCTTGGTCTACTGCTTTCCCTTCTGGAGAAGAGTAGGATCTGTAAACGAAACAAACAGAAAAATGCTCATATAGGTACAGCTTCTTGGAAGCAACAACTGTGACACCTTTGCTGTCGTCAAGGCGATGTGAAAGTCTCCCTCTTTCCCAATACGCAATATCTGTTATTTTCAGACGTATCGATAAATACGCAAGCTGTATTATCCACTGAGGTAGAATGAAACTTCAGGCACAAAAATACAAAATTTCCGGTAGTATCCAGCAAAGCTGAAGAGCACTATCGTTTTGGAGGTATGAGATGCGCTAAATGACAGGTGTGATAACCGGTTTCGGGAAGCGAGCGCGGGCGGTGGGTTGTACAGTCAGAAGGGTTTCCGTGCAGCATCGGTAACATCGTGTAGCCAGACAGCCCCCTGTTGGCTGTATTGTTGTGGAGGTCCCAGGAATTCGTTGTCCCTCCGTTCAGCCATTCCTTGCACTCAACAACCTATTCCTTTTTATTCCCACATCGCAAATTGAGAAGTGGGGGGAGGAGGGGGATAGTGTGCATTTGTAAAAATTACCTTTGAATTGAGTTTTATCCCTCTTGCATACAAGATAACCAAAGCTTGGTTAAATCCGACTATCTGCCCTCAGTTTCTTAATGTCTTTGCAGAAGCTGATTTCGGGAGAGCTGCAGTGTGAAGAGAGCAGTCGCTGGTCCCTGTGATCAACGCTCCGGGCTAGCGTGCTGCAGTATCGCATTTACAGCCCCGCTAATGCGAAGTGCTTAGGTGAACTCCTGTCAGCAGCGCAGGTAATGGGTTTTAAAACCTCAAGTGTTTGTAAGCTAGCAGTGAGCCAGCCAGGCGCAGGCTCCAGCCTCACTTTGTGACTGGGACTCTTGCAGGAGCGTCTGTGAGAGCTGCTGCCTTTTAACAAGGTACAGTTTTACCAAGAGGATTGGTTTATTTTTTTTTAATTCACATTTGCTTTAATATCTTCTTTTGTATGTGGCCTTAGTTGTTACCAGTGCAACCAGCTGCTTACTTCCCGTTCTTGTTTTCCTGTGCACCAAACCCCATGTTCTTCGAAAGAAATAGGAGTTTAAAATACTGAAAAACTGAAGGATGCTTAACTTATTTTGACTTTTTAAGGTGTTTGTAAAGTGAACCTAGAATCTGCCCTTGTAGTGGTCACTGTATCCCTGTGGTGACGGAGTGCTGTACATACCGTGTCAGTGTGTGCAAGCGCTCGTTCTGTAGAATCTGGTGACGTATCCATGCTTAAAAGGCGCTATTTGTGGTGGGAATAGGTGACCCAAGGAAACATTTCTGGGAAGAACTCTGCTTCAGAGGCATGGGATCCTCTGCTCCGAGATCAATGATAGAGGTGATGTGCATCGGGTATGGCCTAGGTTATAAAAGCTGGCCTTCTTTTGAACAATTTGATTTGTGGCTAAAAATCCATAGCAGGGGTAGAGGAACCGATGGGAGAAGTAGTCTTCTACAGCACAGAACAGATCATCAGCGTGATGCTGAGAAAGCTAAAGTGCTTAAGACCCCTTTTCCTTTCTCCCTCCCCTTCCCCTTCAGTACACATTAAAAGATCGATTGCAATCAGATATAGCTGTTGGCAAAACCAGCGGAGGGCAAGAGCTTGTGCTGTGATTGAAAAGGGTGAATGGGAAAGACAGGGACAGACCGAAGAACTGCTTAGCAATTGTCATGGCCTACTAAAATCCATCAGAAGAGTTTAGGAACCTGGCTGAAGCAATCCCAAGGTGAGGGGACTCTTCCAGGAAACAGAAAACCTGGGTTTGGGGTTCTTCAGAAGCCCAAGGGGATTCAAGTTCATATCAAAAACATGCCCGGTGGAAGTTGCCCACAGATGTTCCCCATCTTTCTTGTTAAATCAAGGATATGTGCAAAAAAGGAGTCTCAACCCGGGTTTGTTCAAAGGCTGTTGGCAGCGATAGCCATTACTGTCCGCAGATGAAAGCAAGCTGCACGTAGGATTTCAAAGGATAGTGGAATTTGCTTTTATTGGACTAACTGTGCCGCTCCCTGCAAGTTCCATATTCTTTTCCTGTTTCCTGAAGTAACAGTAAAATGAGCATACAACAGACGTGGGTACCCATTAAAGCTCCCCGAAGGAATACCTTATGTTTCCAGTAGATGAGCCTCCAGATAACTGACTGTTTGTGAATCGCACCGCAGACCTCTGTTATGCCAAAATTCTGGGGTTTATGGTTAAGGAGCACCAGTAAAGGTGGCTTTAAACTGCTTTACGCTCCTGCTTTCTCCCGAGTGCCGAAGAGGGAACTCACGGAGCAACCAGCAGCGTTAAAGGATTCCATGGCTATTCGACAATCGGCGAGGGGATTCACCTCTTCCCTCCTTCACTCTACCATCAATTTTTAATTTTTTTAATGTTTGAAGATGTTGTCTTACTGCTTTTTCAGTGGCAGGAAGGTTTACAATCTTCCTCCCGAGTTAGTGGAATTGATAAGAGCCTGTTCTGGGTGGAAGAAGGTTTCGGTAACTTACCCTCATCAGAAACACTACATTTTTCCTCCTCTGAGGAGCAGTTACTTACCCTGATTCCAAATTTGGATTAAACTTCAGGACTTCCTCAAGGCTCTCGGATCATCTGTAATTTTTATTTTGTTCAATTGTTACTTTACTCTCTCCAGTAGCTGAGAACATACAGGTTACTTCCAGAGCTGCGGTATGATCCCATTACTTTATGCTTGTTTAGGCACGTAGAAGTAGCCTGAGAAAGGCACTGCCTTATGCTATGAAAGTATCCCCAGTTACCTCTGAAACGGCACCTTTCCTCTTTACCTGTCAGCAGTTGTCTGGAGCAGTGGATATTTTTAATGGTAACTGACACATTCTTAACGGTTATCTCTAGTTTTTCACATTTATTTCAGAGTTCTTGTAAAAATAGCATCTGGTCCTGGTGATTTATAGCGCTGGAGTCTCTCAGGCTGCCAACGGGCTCTTCCTTTGAGACGTCTAGGCCTAGTGAAACTACTCTGATTCCCTATAAAATATGTCCTTGGGATAGGAATTTCTGTCACCCTCTATATTAAAACCAAATAATTTATACTGAGCTTCTTTTCCTTTGCCAATTTCTTTCATCCTCCTCTTGGTACTACATAAACAAACCCAAAAAACTTCCTGGATACCCATGTCATTAGGAATACTTGGAATTCCTCTCCGTGTGTGCGTTTGTGCCTTCGTGCACGGGCATGGCATGCAGCCATTGGTACCTGATGTCCTTGCATGGGAGGAGGATGTTCAGCAGCACCTGTGCGAGCAACAGCCGTGTGTCTGTCTGAGAGCAGCGTTATCCTGCCATCCTCTTGTTCGAGCCCGGGGGCTACCAATAGAGCCTTTCACTAGCCAATGGTGTAGCAGGTAGTCTTCTATGAGTCACTGATTTATACTTCTATTAACACTTAAGAATGGGTTTAGTTGTAGAAACTGTAGCAGCGCTGTTACTGTTCTGTTGGAGAAACCGCTTTAGCCCAGGAGGAATTCCGTCTCCATGCGTACCCCATGAATGAGCACGGCCTCCCCAGCGCTCGCTTACCGTGGTGTCCTTAAAGACTATCCGCTCAAGATACGTTTGACCTGCTCTGGGTTTCCAAAAGGGTTATTCCCACACGGTTAACCACCCAGCCCGAAGGAGCTGTGTGGTCTTTGTAGCTGGAGTCGTTGCCTCCAGTAGAAGATCCGTGTTCTTGTCACTACTCACTTCAGCAGAACAGAAATCCACATCGTCGTGCTCTGAACGCTCAGGATGTGAATTCCTACGCAGATCCTCCACTCGCGGCTGTATCTTGGCACTGGGAGTAGGCTACACGTCAGTATAGATCCCTCCACAGAATGCAGACGATTGAAGCCAAAGCAGACTGATGTTCCGTCAGCCTTGCACAACTTCACGTCATGTTCAGCTTTTCCATTCAGTCTCAAAGCCTCGGGAAGTTCGGCGACAGCGTGCGTCAGGCTTTCAGTAGCTAAGCGCAGGAGGCTGCTACAGCCCAGCTTCTAGGGCGAGCTACAGCCAACGGAGCGGTCGCACAGGCGTCCCTGGGCCTGTTAGTGCATTTCCCAGCCAATGCTCGGCAGAGGCTCTCCAACAGGGAAGAGGAGTCTAGCAAAAAGCTGACCTTTTGCCCATCTTCTTCCACATGTATCCATAGAGATTTCGGGACTACATGTGAACACCACTGAACTCTGGATTGCACTGTGACACTTCAGTGGTCCAAGAAAACTCTGAGTAACAGCAGAAAACATCGTTAGCCTGACCCGAGGTTGGAGGAGGATCTCAGTGACGTCAGGGGCCGTGCCGTTACCATTTTTCATTTATGTGCTTGGCATGGCCATACGAAGTCATTAAGCCATTAGCGTGTTTCAGGGATCCACAGTTCACTGAGCCAACTTCAGATAACGTTTTGAGCAATCATAGGTAGCAAAGGAAAATTCTATGGCTTAAGGATCGATTTGCAAATGGGGAAAACAACGTAAACCAGCCTGTTCCAGAAAATACATTTCCGGTTTGTGGAAAATTAGGAGCTTGCTAATAGGGTTACTGCTCACCGTATTGCAACTGGAATTGAAACAAGGACCACCAACAGGACGTATCCAGTAATTATCTAGGAAGCTTATAACCCCAAAGCCGTGCTGGTATTCCTATCTTTGGAGTTGGTCTCTTAGGCTGCCAAAAGCTTGGCTTCTGTTTCCAGACGTGAGTTATCACCATGGTTAACCATCCCGCTATGTCTGGCCCCTGCAGTGTTTCACTTCGTAGCGCAGATGCAGAACTGACCTCCGAGAGAGAAATATTGTTCTTCGGGTATGCAAACTATTGATTTAAAATGTTCTGCAGATCCAACTACCTAAGGCATTGGGGGAAAAAGGACACGCCCCTATAGTCTCAGGAAGGTTTAAGTCTAAGTCGTTCTGTGCCTTTTCCACTCCCTATAGTCTCAGGAAGATTTAAGTCTCCCATCTAAGTCGTTCTGTGCCTTTTCCACGTTCCTGTAGCAGCTATCACCCACCCATTCACTCACCTGTAAGATCTGCTTTTCCTTGTCTGGTGGCGTTGAAATATCCGACAGCTCTGTTAACTGTCCTCCTTTCAATACAATAAGTTGTGTCTCTTTGGTCCCCCAAAGGCAGCGACTCTTTCCAGCTGAATTATATTCCTTAACTCCCGTTCTGTAGTGGGACAGAAGTGAGTTTGCTTTCTCCTAGGGATCTCTGCCTGCCCTTATCTGTAGCCTTTTCCTCTAGTCCACCAGTGACCAGGCCGGGGAGCGAGCTGAAGGCGTAGTAAAAAGACACAAAGATTAAAGGACAGAAGTGTGCTGGGTTCAGCCAGGA
>NW_010246876.1:0-1646 GCF_000690775.1 Eurypyga helias
CGACCGCACCACACAGCTTGGTATTTCCTCATAAAGATGAAGAACACAGTAAAATTAAAGCCATTTATTAAAATGGGGAAATCTGAGGTCAGATATCTAGAAATTGAGACAACAGGTATGAAAATCTTTGAGCAAGGTAAGAAGGCAGAATTGTAGTCAGTAATATTCATTGTGAGTCTGTTTTTCCATATTTGCTGTAGAACATTTTAATATTTTCTTCACTTAACAAGTGTAATATTTTAATAATGCAAATTATTACGATTTACTTGTAATAATTGTAATCCAGTTAACCCTATGCTGTAAATGATCATCATTAAAGAAACATTATCAAGAAACATTACCAAGGACAAAATTTTTACTTTGAAGTGTATGCTTGGATTCTTCTTGGTGGAATTGAGCTAAAGATACTGAACTGGGTAAAATAGTGCAATTTGATAATTTGTGCTACATTCATGCTGAAACTTCAGTGATTTTAGGACAATACAGTTTTCCTGAAGGAAGTTGGGGATCATTATTATTTTGCTGTATAGGAACAGTTTCCCTAAAGTTTTGATTCTAACCCCTGGTGTTCAACCTGCCATGTTTGTTAGGAACCTGACAGATCAAATTGAAATTACAATTTGCCATTGCTATATATAAGCAGAACCTTCACAGACGTATAGTAACAAAAACACCATCACATTCCCCAAGACTACGTTTATTGCCATTTAAAGTACTTTTGTCTTATGACATCATGTTGTACACTGCAACATTTAATTTTTCATTAACAGTAATTATTCTTCCAGCTTACTTAAAAATGAGTTTGGAACACTTTATGTGGTTACTTTCAGATACTGACATATTTTATATATATTTTCTCATTATTAAAAAGTATATGAGTTTCAGCTACCCAGTGAGTCCTGGGAAGAGAGACATAAGAAGATTCTATTATTTTAATTTTGATTATTCCACTTTCTGTTGCTTATTGCCTTTATGACATTTTAGTGATCATTTTGCCACAGCAGTGTTTTACAATCTGTGGACACAGTCATGTATGGGCAATGGTAATGCCTGCCTTCAGTATTAACATTTTAGTAGTTTAAAGATTGCTGATAAATATTTATATGAGTAGAATATGTTATCCTTGAAGTAAAGCTTGATTCAAAATAGATTTTTTTTTTTTTTTTATTTTTGGCAGTTGTGTATGTCTGTATGTGAATAAAATATTAACATGACATGCTGATGTACAAACCTTTCTGGCCAGTCATAAATGCAAAAAACCATGATATTCAGACCAGGGCCTGTGCCCTAACAGAATATGACAGTCTTGCCTAGCATCATGCTTGCTTTGGGTGACAAGATGCATGTAGTTCAGAAACAGAATCTGAAGGTAAGCATATATAATACAGAAAAATCATGGTTGACTCAGTTACTGGAACTATTATATATTATCACCATGTCTGCGCTAAAAGAGGCAGTGTGTCTACTTTAAGCATTTTAGATTGGATCAGGACTGTGCTTTTTAAAAAATTCTGATAAACCCCTGTTGTGGTTTAACCCAGCCAGCAGCTAAACACCACACAGCCACTTGCTCACTCCCCCCATGGTGGGATAGAGAAGAATCAGAAGAATAGAAGTGGAGAAGACTTGTGGCTTGGTCTAAAAGC
>NW_010246876.1:2044-22434 GCF_000690775.1 Eurypyga helias
AGCCCCATACGGGCTATGTTGAAGAACATTAACTCTATCCCAGCCAAAACCAGCACAACCCCTTATCTTATTTTGGTTTACACCGAGTACACTAATATCTTTGAACACATTCGTTTGAACCCTCTCATATTCTGTATCTAAACAAAAGACGTTAGAGCACATTCTCTGGCACTCCAACCACTAGTGAGTGTTTTGTCTATGGGATCAGCACAGAGGCAGAATGAACTAAGGATCCTGAAACAAATATCATGCATGTTGGGTCTCCTGTACCAGCTATTTCACTTTTCAGGTGTGCACCTATTGGGCCTTACTGCTTGCTAATGTAGGCACAGCCTTAGATAACCACCTTCAATTTATTCTTTCTCCTTAAACTTACGCAGAAATGCTATTCATTATAATACGGTTTTCTCTTTGTGTTTTTTAACAGATTTGAATTTAATTATTTACATTGCGACACTTCTTTGAAGTTTTAGTATGTAGAGTTTTCAGTATTTAGACGTACTCTGAAATATCTAAATAGTCTCTGAAATATCCTAAACTCTAAAATATGTTTTTTGCATTCATGCAACCTCTTCTTTTAAGGTTTTCCAGCAGACAGCTGGTGAAGATTAGGACTACAGTAGTGTGAGGCAATTGGCAGATTTTTAAACTTGTCTGCCTTAAGCATCCATCTGAATTGTCTGTTTTCACATCCATTCAGCATCGGAAGACTCCATTGAGAACAAAAGGAACGTTGGGCATAGAATTATTTTAAGTATGTGGGCTGAATACCTGTTATGCTGAATGTCTTACATTGAATACGCTGAAAATACTTCTTATTATTTGTCATAAAAAGCCATACTTGTGTAACCCTGTGTGCAAACATCAGTTTGCTGAAGGAAACTGTTATTTAATGTCATGTAAAAACCAAAGAAAATCAAAGAATATAATGAATTTTTAAAACTTCAGAGATAAAAAATAAAAACAAAAGAAGATAGGTGTTTCATCATGGAAAAAGGGAAATATCCCTATTCCCTATCTAAATTTGGCCGAATGCTATTCAGTGACACAAATATGATTTGCAGTCAAATAAACAGAAGCAGGTCCAAGCTCAGTATCAAACTGCAGCAGACTGAGGAACAAGACAGCAACTCTTATCTTCTCCTAGCAATAAACGGTTCTAACCACATTCTGCCTTTAGTTTCTGTGTTTAAAAATATTTTAAGTTCAAGGTGCATGGAGTAGTCTTCTCATTTGTACAGGCCACTCAAAGAAGAATCATCAGCCTATGAAGTGCTTCATGTGATTCCGTTTGAGGCCAGCAAAGAGTGTTAAAGTTTAGCAGTTCTCCTGAAAAAGCGGTAGTAGAGAACAGAGAACATACTTTTAAATAAGATCAGGAAGTGTAATGGCAATGACAGTAGAATATTATTAGTTTAGAACATAGATAATTGGCCCCCAATGTAACTCTTTAGAAGGAATATTTAACAACAACAAAAGAACTATTGCATTTAATATAACTTCTGATTCCTCCCGGAATTTACAACCAGAGAAAACACTCCATAAAACTCCCCAGAAATTCAGTCCATCCCCTTCCTAGACTATTGGAAGCATAATTTTACACTCCTCTATATGTAGATCTAATAAGATTTAAGTGTTTCTTCAACAAGCACATGAGATTTTAAGATTTAGCTTCGTAATATTTTATAATACATCTGCTGTACAGCACAATTTTTACACTGTGGGAATGGTTCGTCTGGGATAAGTGTCTCAGTTAAGGATAACCATTTAAACTGATCTAAACCCGATTTCCAAAAATCAGATCTGGGATCACATGTCTGAACTGTCTGCAACATCTACTACAGATAGCCATTTTGGTTTAGACTATATGCATATTTAGCAACCAGTGTGTCATTATTAAAAGTTCAATTTCTTTCTAAGGGATAACTACTAATATACTTTTAATGCGGGCCAGTGATACAAGTAGAATATCTATAGTTGTGACTGCATATCTTATTAAAACCATCAACTACCCTTTTCCAGCCTTGAAAAATAAATGTAGTGAACAGTAGAACTAAAAGCCTGCTTAGCTACAGATTGGTGTCTGGCAGTTGATTGACTTTGGTGTCTGAAGCAGTACGTGCTCGAAATGAATTTTTAAAATGAAGTTGGGGCATTTATAAATATTCTATTCTATGTGCATTCTTTGGAAGTAAAGTTCACACTAAGCCTGCGTAGTGGAGCTGCAAACATCATTCTTCTCCCTTACATAGGTGTCTTGCAGAATTTATAATCAATAAATAGTGTTGCTTTGACTTTCTCTGTCTTTACAATTTCTTCCATTTAATTGGAAGAAATTAAATAAATTGATTATCAACTGATAAACAAATAATGAAACCATTCTTCATCTCAAAATGCAAAGTTTTATTTATAGAAAATACTCCAGTAATGAAATGTAAAAATACAAGTTTCATAATTGTCGAAAGAAGGTATGGAAGTGTAGGTATTTAAAAATACCTGGTTGTAGAAGTTGAAGACTCTGTTCATGTCAGGAAACTTTTAAACTTAAGTTTTCAGAGTGGGAACCCTGTTTAACTATAGCCATAGACTGCCTTGAACTTTTCTTGTCATTTCAGAGCAGCTTTAAGAAATCTACCTTCCAGTTGCCTCCTTTACTCCAGATGCAGTAGAATAATTTCTACATTTAATGCACCTGTAAAATAATTGAGATTCTGTGCAGGTTTTGGTGGGAATTCATCTGATTCAGCTTTCTCACCTGATTTACCATACAAGTGATAGGGCTGATTGAAATGAAAAGGTAAAAATACACAGCTTGAGGAATAAGGAGATGCAATTTCAGAGTATGATCAACTTAATCAGTAGCGGAGTAGCATTCTGAGCATCTGAGTTTTGTGTCACTTTTTTCTGCTTTACTATTACTTGGTTCTAGGGTAGAATTTTGTCTGAAATCAGTTACACCACAGAAGAATCCAAGTTCCTGCAATCAGTTTGGAGGCTTTCAAATAATCTGTTTGGAGTATAGCATAATATTCTGCTTAACTGTTGACTTCTATAGCTTATAAAGAAGTGAAGCTCCCTGGTTGTTGTTAGTTTGTGGTTTTGTTGGTTTGGTTTTTTTTGGTTGGTTGGTTGGTTTGTTTTTTTGTTTATTGTTGTTATTGTTGGGTTTTTTGGTGGTCATTTTTTGGTGGGTTCTTTTGGTTGGTTGATTTTTTTTTATTATTATTATTTTAATGCAGTCATTCTGGCACTTGGCCATTGAATATCTCTTCCTACTTCTGTTTTCTTCAATTAATTTGTTTTAGCTCTTGTAGCAAGGCTACAGCAAACAAACATATTTTACACTTCCAAAGCAATTAGGTAGCTTGGGCTTTTAATGTTTTAGCTTGCCCTTTTTTTTTTTTTTTATTTCTGTGAAAATGTTTATAATGTTCTGTAAGAAATGTCTAACAGATTCCCATATAAAAAATTAATTGATTTCATAAGATCTTGTTATTGTTTCATATTCTAAGAGCTTGAGGTGATGGGAACAAATCTCTTCCAAGCCTCTTTTAAACTCCCTCACGACCTTTTCCATGCATGCATATTTACATATGAAATTTTGGTTGTAAAATTAATTAGTTTGTATAGTTTTAACTGTGTGGATAACTGATTAATTAATCTCAAGTCATGTGCCTAAATCACAAATATCTGTGTCATTTATTTGGTGTCAGTTTTGAAAATTAACTGCTGGGATGGGTTTGGAAAAGCAGCATTCTAACATCGCTGTGGTTGGGGGCACAGTATTCCGGTGTGAGGACTGAAGACAGCTTCATAGATTGAATGGACATTTTGAGCAGCGTCCCAGAAAGTGGTTATTGTGTATCATGAAATAAGATTTCATTATTATAAAATACATACCACTGTAATCCTTTTTAAAAATTTTGATGAAAAAGGAACTTGACTGAATTAGCAAAAATAGGCAAAAATTATTATTAGTGTGACTATATGCAGCTCAGAAGAAGATGCCCTTTTTTTCAATAACAATGTTAAAATTTATAAATCTTAAATTCCAAACAGACAAATATGTTTTCGTGTTTTAATATTTAAATCATACCTCAGCCAGTAAGTTTTTTTTAATGGTAATAGTTTGCAGGAACCTGTAGGCTTATTTTCTTGTGTTTATATGTATAGGATTAGTCTAAATATATGGTGAATGAAACAGGTCAGCTAACAGAAAGTTACCAACTCCTTATTATGATAGAGAAATTGGAAGTCTTACCTCAGTATTTGTAATTAAAGGGGGGTGGGGGTGGGGGGAAGAAATATTACAAGATTTTGTTTGTGGAATGGTAATTACATTGTCAGTGGGAAGAACTGGGAAGAAAGATTTCTATGAATCCGTGGTGGGATCAGCTGGTAAACTTTGATCATTACAGTGCCACTAAACTAATTTAAAGAATATGGAGTTGTGGTTTTGTTTACTTTTAATGTTCATAAACCAACTTATTAAGAGCATGACACAAAGCTGAATGAATCAATTAAAAACTTCCTATGATTTTACTAAGGTTTGGCTGTGGTCTGTAATACAATCCTCATAACTTCAAGGAGTTATTTAATATTTTTTAAATTGCATTTGATTACTTAAGAAGCAAATAAATGCTGTAATTTGTCGTTCTTCAGAAAAAAAGCTGCAGTTGGTGCTGTGCCCTTTTGTTGTTGCTTTAAAGTTAGCTTTAGAAAGTAGAAATAAAATATCACCCATCAAACCATTTTTTTAAAAAAAGTGTTTCCTGCTGCACTAGCATATTCCATTGTCTTCTGAACTGGTCTTTGTACTGCCATCCACCACAAAATACCTGTTCTCATGAAGCTTCTGTCCTCTCAGAACACAGGTTCCCACAGGTAGCTTTATCAGGATGCACCAATAACCCACATACAATTTCTATTTCTATGCTGTTCACTGGGTGGGAAAATCAGACGTTTTTTCGCTTTTGCTATTTGATTAGCAATATGAAAGACATTATATTCAACTTTGTCAAAGGATAAAACTTATCCTTTTTAAAGGAAGTGGGCCCCCTCTACTGTTAAACAGGGGTAAATGTTATTGCATGCTTATTTCTTAAGCTAGAGCAATAGTACGATGACATTGGAGGGTTGAGGAAAATGCAGTAGCCAAGATCTCTGAATTTTTTCTTTCTTCATTAACACAGCGTAACATTATATGTGACGATGAGGCATGCTATTTTCATTCTGCGCATATGGCAATTTGTTGTTGTTTTTTTTTAAATTACTGAGAACTTTAAAGGTTCTTTCATTGGTACTAATAAAAGGATTCCTTAACACATGTTCTGACACTATAAAGGCAATTTCCTTTTCTCAGGACAAGTTTTCAGATCCAGTAAAAACCTTGCCAGATGTATTCAGAAGTCCTTTGAATCATCTGGATTTTATTTTAAAAAAAATGGTATCAGGGAAAGTTAAAGAGAAGTATTTATCATACCATGTCATAGGTTTCATCTCGTATCACAGAATGGTTTGGGTTGGAAGAGACCTTAAAGATCATCTAATTCCAACCCCCCTGCCATGGGCAGAGACACCTTCCACTAGACCAGGTTGCTCAAAGCCTCATCCAGCCTGGCCTTGAACACTTCCAGGGATGGGGCATCCACAGCTTCTCTGGGCAACCTGTTCTAGTGCCTCACCACCCTCTCCATGAAGAATTTCTTCATGTTATCTAATCTACACCTCACAGCTTTAAGTTTAAACCCGTTACCCCTTGTCCTGTCACTACAGGCCCTTGTAAAAAGCCCCCCCCAGCTTCCTTGTAGCCCCTTCAGGTACTGGAAGGTGCTATAAGGTCTCCCCGGAGCCTTCTCTTCTCCAGGCTGAACAAGCCCAACTCTCTCAGCCTGTCCCCATAGCAGAGGTGCTCCAGGATACGGTTGGCTTTCTGGACTGCCAGCGCACACTGCCGGCTCATGTTCAGTTTTTCATCCCCCAGTACCCCAAAGTTCTTCTCCTCAGGGCTGCTCTCTATCCACTCTCCACCCAGCCTGTACTTGTGCTTGGGATTGCCCCAACCCAGGTGCAGGACTTTGCACTTGGCCTTGTTGAACTCCATGATGTTGGCAGTGGCCCACCTCTCCCGCCTGTCCAGGTCCCTCTGGATGGCATCCCTTCCCTCCAGCGTGTCGACCGCACCACACAGCTTGGTGTTATCAGCAAACTTGCAGAGGGTGCACTCAATCCCACTCTCCATGTCACCAACAACGATTTTAGGCAGCCCCAGTCCTAGTACTGACCTCTGAGGAACATCACTCATCGCTGGTCTCCACTCAAACATCAAGCCATTGACCGCAGCACTTCGAGTGCGACCATTCAGCCAGTTCCTTATCCACTGAGTGTTCCATCCATGAAATCCATGCCTGTTCAATCTAGGACAAGGATGTCATGTGGGACAGTGTTGAACGCTTTGCACAAGTCGAGGTAGATGGTGTAATTTTCTCTTCCCTTATCCACAAACACCTTAACCTCATTGTAGAAGGCCACCATATTCATCAGGCACTATCTGCCCTTGGTGAAGCCATGCTGGCTGTCACCAATCACCTCCTCTTCTTCCCTATGCCTTGGCATAATTTCCAGGGGGATCTGCTCCTTTATCTTGCCAGGCACAGAGATGAGACTGGCCTGTAGTTTCCCAGATCTTGCTGTTTGTAACCTTTTTAAAGATGGGGCTTATGTTTCCTCTTTTCCAGTCAGGGGAACTTCATCAGACTGCCACGACTTCTTGAATATGATGCATAGAGGTTTAGCAGTCTCATCCTCCAGTTCCCTCAGGATCCTTAGATGTATTTCATAAGGTCCCATGGACTTGTACATCTTCAGGTTCCTTAGGTGGTCTGTTACTGATCTTACTGCTCTGTTGTCTCTTCTAAGTATGAAAACCTTGGAACTTCTAGATAAAGGGTAGGAAAGAATTTTTATTGTATTAATGTGCCCTATGAATAGAATCAAGAAATGGGGGTTTCTAAATTTTAGCCTGACCAAACCTACCTGAATAACCTATGCCTTTATGAGAGGATAATGGGATTTGAGTTACCATACACTTTCTACAGTTGAAGATAGGAAGTACGTAAGAATCTGAGGCTCTGTTTTAGGAAGTGGACTCAAAAGACTTCTGAAGTATATTTCCGTATTTTTACTGCTATCCTTTATAAATGTTTTCAAAGGTCAGACTTCTCTCCTGCTGTGCAGTGCTCTCAAGGATGGCAATTATGGGAGGGGAAAGTGGATTTTAAAAAGCTTTATCTTCAAATTGTGTTTTGAAAACCGTATAGTGTCATCATTCAAAGTCTTAAAAAGCCTGTGTGTTTCATCAAGAATCATTATATTATTTTTAATTTTTATCCCAGCAAGCACGACTTATGCAAGCAGAGGCAGGAGTGATTTTTCCATTGAAACAACTTTATTTCATATGTATTCAGGTCCAGATTCACTTTTAAATCAACTCTCCATCCATTCAGAATTGAGGATGATTAAAACTCAGCACCTTTGTAAGAAATGAGTTTTGCAATAACTGGTGTTGGGGGTCATCACTATAAACTTTCATCAATTCATTGTGATTTTCCAAAAATCTTTATATAGTTACCTTCCTTTTACTGTCTCTTTCACCCTTGGTACTTGAGCATATCTAGTCTTTCAGGCTTTCAATATTGTGGTCAAAATTTTGTTAAAACTGCACTCTTAAAATTCTTCACTTCTTTACAGCATGTTTCTAAACTCCTTAATCTCACTTTCTGATTCCACAAACAAAATTTATTTTCATTCTGATGTCTTCAGTTATGTATTATGATTTGTTTTCTTTCGGTCTGCCCATTTTTCCATTTGTAATATGCAGAACACTGTTGTTAAAACAAGTCAATTCCTAGTGTTCAACCAAAGATTTTCTTTTCATTTGATGCAATTCCTTGCTCTTTTTTCCACTTCACATAAGTTTAAAACTCAAATTGCTTATCTTCAAATCTATGCAGTTTCCATTTCAGAAATTCTTTTCCTCTAGCTTTCCCCTCTTGCATGTTATCATGTCTTTTAACTGTTGGCTGAGCACTGTTTTCTCTCTCTCCCTTCCTGCTGCAGAACAGTTGTTTGGGAAGAGGCCAGTGGTTCATCAAGCACGGTATTTTGTTTCTGACTGTGTTTTTCTCCATAAGCAAGTCTTTAAGAAAATGTATAAGAACAGCACAAGCATCTGTGATAAGCATACTTGAGACTTCTTCATCTCCCAGCCATTTTCAGCGGCAGGCCTCTCCAAGCAGGATGTAGGTCCTATTGAGCTAACAACATGAAATGGATTTCTCACCCATGAACTTGCCTAGTGTGCCCTTTCAGCTCATTTTGTTATCTACAGCAACTCTTCACAAGGAGTTTCACAGTTCAACTGCTTATAACATGAAGTGCTAAGTTGTTTATCTGTGAACTACATCCCCATTAGCTTCATAGTATGTCAGATGGGAAGGCAGAACAAAGTATTTAGACTATCCCCTTTCACTATACATAATCTTGTAGATGTGTTTGCTTCTCTCTCCTGCATTTATTTGCTTAAATTCTGTTTTTCTTATAAATTTGCAGTGTAGTATTATGGTCTTAATTATGAAAACCAGAGTTAATTGTAAAAAGCAATCCCTGTTCCATAATAGTGAGAGGTAGGACAGTATGCAGACTCATACATTGGAAGTGACTTTCTGAGATCTCTTGTCCAGCCTTCTGCTAGAGCAGGTTGCTCAAGTAATGTCTGATTGGGTTTTGAATGTCTTTAAGGATGGAGTTTCCACAGCCTCTTTGGGCAACCCCTTGCAATGTTTGACCATCCTCATGGGATGTTTTTTTGGTTTACATCCAGTCAGTACTTAACATGCTCTGATTTGTATCTGCTGTCAATTGTCCTATCGCCATGCAACTCCCTGAAGAGTCTCACTCCATCTTCTCTATACCCTCCTATTATGTAGCTGCAGACAACAGTAAGATCTTTGGTTAGCATTCGTTTCTTAAGAATGAACAAACCCACTTAGCCTCATCTTTGTGGCCATTCTCTGGACTCACTTCAAGATGTCGGTGTCTTTCTTGCACTAGGAAGCCCAAAACTGAACCTGGTATTCTCCATGTGGTCTTAAGACAAGGAAATTCACTTCCCTCAGTCTGCTGGGGACATTTTCGTTAATACAGCCCAGTACCTGGTTGGCCTTCATTGCTGCCAGGGCACACTGCTGAAACCTACTAGCTTGCTGTCCACTAGGAAGTTTTCTGGGAAACTGTTTTCTGGCTAGACAGAGAAATGCCTGTACCATTGCATGAGGTTGTTCCATCCCAGCTACAACACTGTGCATCTACCTTTATTGAATTCCCTGAAATTCCTGTCCACTCATTTTCCAAGCCTGTTTATGTCCTGAATAGTAGGCTTGTCCTCCAGTGCAGCAACTGCCCCCAGCCTGGTGTTGTCACAAGTGCGGTTCTTCATTGCAGATGCAGAAACTCACATTCAGTAGCAGCCTGGAGGTACAGGAGAAAAACAGAACGTGAGATTTGTGGGTGCTGAAAATCAAATGTGTCTGGATTAAAAAAAAAAAAAAATTACTATTGGGGAAAAAACTATCAGTAATGTCACTAATAAAGTATATTCAAATGGTATTTGAATGGTGACAAAGTGCAAGAGAGTATCTGCTTGCTAAGGTCAGTGCAAAGCAAGATGAGGAAAAGGACAAAAAGCTGTTGCTAAGGAGTGTTGGGGAGTTTTCAGGTACCAGAGCTTTTCTCCCACTCTGGGATCCTATGTGCCGTACATACCTGATTGGCTTGCTCTGCAGCTGCCGCATTTGCCATGTCGTGTTTATACTGCACTCAGAGGGACTCAGCTAGGAGCACATTTCTCAGTTTCAGCCTAGTGCCTGCCACTTTACCTCTCCCACAGCTGATATGTCATTTCTCCCATCCTCCAGTCACTTTGCCACCTTAGGTACAAGGAATTATACCCTTAGTGCTTTCTGTTTCATCAACTAAAAAAAATGAAGCTCTGTGAACTGATTAGCCTCCTCTGAAGAAAAGAACTATGGGTTGAGCACATTCCATGCTTCCCAGCGTAGCCAGTATGACAGGGCACAACGTGCTTAACGTTGTTTGAAATGTACAGGTTTTGCCCCTTCAGATGGAAAGTACTGACCAAACATTTTTTACTGACCAGGGATTACGAGCGCATATGGTTCAACTGGCATGAAGCATCACTGGTCATGTTAGAGATGTACTTGAATTAGGTACATTTTATTAAGGCTCTGCAATTTCCTTTAATTTGGAATTAACTTGCAACTCTGTGTATAATTTTAATCTCTCCTAGAATTTAATTTGGTAAACACAGGGTTTTCTTGCCTACCACTCTTCTTAATAAATCAAGCTAAAACTGCCACTTACAATTTCTGCTTTGCTTCCTCCAGTCAGTCCAAACCCTGTATCACATTTTTAATCAAGTCCAGCCTCTCTCTTATTCCAGGCTGTAGGACTTGCAGCTGTGCCTGCGTTCGTCTGGACTAGGTTACAATTTCTAGCTATGCTCAGAAGGCAAAAACTCACAGGGGAAATGGCAGCTGCAGCATGGAAAATTGGAGTAGGGAAGGAGCTGAAATTAACCCAGAATTATGAACACAAGGTTGAAGAGAGAGAGAATGGGCTTTGTAATCGTGTCTGAGTGGACGAGGGAGGAGAACTGACCAAAAAGCACAGCCATCTGGAGCTCTCAGTAACCAAAATCCAAACACTACTTTTAACTGTTCCATTTCAGAAAATTATATATATATATAATTCTTTAAGCTTAACAAAAACTTAGATACAGGTTTTCCTACAACAGTGATGAAATTTTAAACTAAATCTTACCATGTTGTGTTAGTCTTTGTAATTCTGGGCTTGGAAATTGTAGAACTATTTTGTTTACATTCATTCAGGCAAAGCATGAAAACAATAGTGTGCTTTCCTTTATGCCAGCTTGTTTTTTGCACCAGTCCTCTAAGTCTCCATTACATCAAAAACCAGCTGCTTGTCTTCCCCCTCAAAGTTCATCATTACTTCTGTCCAGCTCACCAATGATGTCCATTTGAAGAAATGAGCACCTGGCTTTCATCAGTCCATAGCTGAGCCTCTAATGCCTTCCTCTCAGATTTCTAACAAGTATTTGTATTTTCTGCTGTCTCTACCCCTCACATTTTGCAGAAGTAATCTTTAGAACGTCTGTACGTTATTTAATTTTTCTTGAAATCCTCTGTAATACTTTGAACTTGTGTTCAAAATCGTGATCAGTTACCATTACGTACAAATCACTACCTTATTTCTGAAAAATTCTCTTTCCTTATAGTCTTCCTTTCCCTTTGTCTTATGCTTCTTTTCACTATGATTTCTGTTAAATGTTAAGATGTTTATTGAAGCTTTGTATTCTGTAATTATACAGAATCTGCCCCAGTGAGGCTATGATTCTTGGCTGTGGCTCTGAGCTACTGCAGTAGGGTAGATGTTAAATTAAAAAAAAAAAAAAATCATTCACTAGTAACAAATAATTAAAAAAAGAGCTCTTTGTTACTCATTTGCTTGGATTTACTGTAACTCTGTACTTCTCCATCGAGTCCGCTAGAGGGAGAATTTCTACTTGTATTTCCCCAGAGGTTTACGGGCATCCCGTTTGGTAAATTTTGAGCATTTTCCTACTGTAAACTTTGTAGCTAGCATCGACTTGACTTACAGTACGTGGTAATTGATATTCATATATCTCTTTAGCACTCAGAGCATTATCTGTTGTTAGATATTTAGAGAATCATAGATGGGTTTTCAAGCAGTCTTTGTTCATGTCTTTTTTGTTTATTATGTTGTCTCAAGTGCTAAATAATATAATTAAAAAACCACAAGAACATCCCAAACCCAACTTTCCTTTCCAAAGAAATCTTTCAGTTTAAAGCAACATATAGCAGCAGATCAATATAGAGATTTGGAAGTGAGTATATGATTACAGTAAGTATCGTTTTCAGTAGTCTTGTTTATCATTCTTCTAAAGTAACTGCAAAAAATAATTTGAAGGTAGGTAATGAGATAAAGTTTCCAGATGTTTGTGAGTGGCTTCTCCTAAGTGAAATACTATCCTGAAGACAGCTTGAAGACATTTAGTCATGACAGGAGGCTGAGGGAAATGAGTATCATAAGTGGAAGTTGGCATTTCAGCAACATTAAAGGAAAGAGGTAGGGTGGAATACTCAGAGAAGGCTTCTACAAGCAAAGGCAGGCTATGTCAGCAAAAAAAGGAAAAGAAGCAGATAAAGTTGAGTAGACTGTCATATCAGAATGATTGGCTGAGGAAATTATTCTTGTCAGCAGTGTTCTAAATTGCTGAAAAGACTGTATTTGTCAAGGCCAGGAGAAAGGATGGAAGATAATGATTATCTGGATGAGACTTCTGGCAGTGTGGACAGATGGGATCGGTACATCATCTTATGACTCTGAAAATTGGATGCTAGACACGAACTCACACCATTTTCTGTCCTGGACATACAGTTCCCCGGGTTCTCGGTTTTACAGCGTTGAAGCTGTAAAGGCCTCTGTCAACAAAATGACACAATCTATAGACAATAACACAAACATCCAACCAGAGTTTTGGCTTCCTCTGAGATGAAAAGTTTCCAGAGAACTGGCTGTTCGTTTATCAGCATTAGCAGAGTTAACACTTCAGTACTGTTCTTTGTCTTGCACCACCACTGCTGTTTCTTAGACCTCCAGGTTTTCCTTCCAGTTCCAATGTGTACCCATTCTTCCTGTGCCCTTTTCTGCATACTCTTTTTCTGTTATACCTTTATTTTTTTCTTTTGAATGTTTATCTGAAAGCTCATGTACGCTATGGAACATATTTATTGTGCTGTTAGATGGTTGTTTTCCTGGTTTTGCTCTTTCCTGTTTTCCTGGTTTTGCTCTTTCCATGTAGGCTACAAGGCTGTCTGACCTTTAGGTTGTCAGGAGGGCTTGTTATGAATATGAGATATGCATTCTTGCAGTTGAGCAGCAGTAAAAACATTATGCAATAAGGCGGCACACATAGAGTGTACTTGCTGGCTCATTTCTTGAATTGCTTCCTCTTCTTCTGCTGCCATGTGCCTTCTCAGAACACCACACACTACCTTCAGGTCCTTTTCAAGAGATGGGAGATTTAGAAGTGTTTCTGGACCGTTTTTCATGAGTCTCTTGTAGGTTCTGCAAAATGGGATTCGACAAGAACATTGGTGACTGAATTGGCTTAAGAGCTGCAATAGTCATCTGTGCAGAGGTTCCTGAGGACTGCAGGAAGACAGCACTTCAGCCCCTTGCTTTTCGTACCATATATCTTCTCTGTAATCCTTTCCGGTCCTTTTGTGTACCAATCAAGATGTGATCAAAAGGGAGCTTCCAAGAGAAAGCCCCTCAGGGAGCCAGAAACATTTCTTCTGCAACATCTTGCCAACCATGGTACACATTCTCCAGAGCTCTCTAGTAGGCCACTTTTGGGACCGCTTAGTTGGATATTATTTTACAACAGAATGCTGGCATTTTGGTATAATCAACATCCCAGCACTGAACCATACCACTACTCTCTGAATCTGGGGTTGGAGCACAGGAAGTATTTCACTTTACCTTTCTTTCCTTCAAGTAATTTAGAATTGCCCTTCTAAAAAAACCTTCCACTGAGGCCAGCAGAGACTTGAATCCAGTGTGATTATGCATTCCTTCTCAGATCAGTATCTCTCAGGTTCAAAATGAACCAAAATATTTCTAGAAACTCCCTAGAAAACTTCTAGTCAAGTTGTGGAAGTCCTTGGATCAGGAATTGTGGATGATAAAAGTTTAGATGGTTCAAGAGATGACTGGACAAAGACATGGAAGAAAAATTCATTTATTTTTTGTTACGTACAAAGACGACGTGTGGCTTGAGATGTCCCAAACACTGCAAATTACTGGAAAATGGCTATTATGGGAAGTATCACTGCAGAATTCTTATCTTCTACTCCTCAATTATTATTTACTTTTAGCAGCTGTCAGAGAAAGTATGCTCAGGTAGATGGACCTTTGGTCTGATCCAGTATGGTTCTTATCTTCTTGGTATCTAACACTCTCCTTAGGTTCATTACACTAATTTCTGGAAATATATCACTGTTTGAGATGACAACATTTATCAGGTTTTGGATCTTGCCAATCTCATTTAGCAAAAAATTAGTTTTGATATGACCATATTAAAAAAAAAAAAGAAGAAAAAGAAAATGTCTACGTAGGAGATGCAAGTTTCTTTTTTACTAATGCAAACTGGTGCCACCAAAGGAACAGATAGGCCAGAGCCTCAGGGTTCACAAAGGAATGTTTTGAGTGAAGAGTTATATTTTTTTCTGATACACATTTCGACATCAGCATTTTTAAATGAGTATAACAAAAATCTACTGACTGTATTAATCCTCTTTTCATTCCACCAAACATCCACAGGAACCTTGATTCTGAGATTGAGAGATCATTTCTATGACAATACTTCATTATGCAACCAGTATCCTCCCAATGCATCTCTGTGGTTGCACGCTTGTGCTGAGTGGCAGTCTTGATCTCTTTCTTCCCTAAAGAGGTACCCAGTCCCAATTTCCTTTGATAGCAATGGACTTTTAAGCTTATATGTGGGCAAGATTATGCATTCTACACATTATTCCAGAAGCACATTAAAATCTTTAAAGGTAGACTTTCTGAAAGGAAAATGGTCTATCCTCAGGCACCTTCTTGCAGATGAGAATCCCACCGTAGTATTCCACTGCTGTGATTCTGTACCAGGGTAAGCAACAAGAATCCCCAAATGTAACTACTGCACTGTCCGTAGGCACCGTTCTAACCTGAATATGTCAGGCCTGGTGCCCTCAATACCAAGAAAGAGCTTTTGGAAAGAGTTTTTTGGCTAGTGGAAATTTTCTTTTGATGTCTTAGAGTGCTCTCCGATTCTTCCTGGCGTAGTTTTAATAGCAGAAAGAAAGATACACTGCATAAGTATGTTAAGGTAAATTAAGCATGGATGGCTCTTTATTTTGGGATTTTTTGTTTTGGTTTTCTTGGGGGGGTTGTTTTGGTTTTTGGTTTGGTGTTGTTTTTATACTTTTCTACATCTCTGTGTTCCATGAACAGCACAATTTCAGTTTTATGGCCTCCAGAGTCACAGAAGGCATGAACTTGTAGTATTTTCTTGAATTGCTTTTTGACTGACTGTTCTGTCAAGACAGACCATTTGACTATTCCCTTTTGACTCTGCATCATAATAACACATTTCACTGAGCTAGATACCGTTCGTGTGATGACTGCGTAAGGGAGCAGCGAGAGGAACTGCTCACACGTGCCCCAAGGAGAGGATTCCCCCGGCGCCCAAGCAGTGTTGGCAGTGGGGAGAGCAGCCAGAAGCCCCAGGTGGGGCCAGGGAGCGAATCAGTTCCAGGGACTCCAGGCAGAGCAGGAGGCAGAGCTGGAAAGGTGGAGCCAACCAGGGCAGGAGTTGGCAACAACGCAGCCACAGCGCAATCTCTGCACACGTAGGTGGGGCTCCGGCACGGAGTGGACCCAGGGCCCATTAGCGTGCTCAGGGCCCTGACAGTTCTAAGTGCCTGACACTTGTAAAAGGTTTTCTTTCCAAGCAACAGGGATAATAAAACTTGGAAAGGTAAATCTTCCTGTTACAGAAAATTGAATTATCTCTCATTATGCTGTGCTACTTCAGTCAATGAAAATAATATAACCTCAGGAAGAATTTATCGCTTTTTAATTTTTTTTTTTTTTTTGCCTTTGGTTTTAGAGTGAAGGTATAAATAGACTCAATATTTATTCTTGATGTTAATCTTAGGACATTAGCTAATTATCTCAAATCTAGTAATAAAACCAAACATTATAAAACAAGCAACAAACAGCAGAATTATAAAACTAAAAAAGTACTAGGCTGCTTCAGGGTCTGGCCTTTGGATTATCTCTCTCGGTTAATGGGTTTTGTGTTGTACATACAAACACATAAAAATCCTCCAAATACATAAAAAGTTCATTTTCCACTTGCTGCTAAACATTATTTTTAGTGAACTCTTACATGTGTATGTTAAAATTAAAACCAGAATATCCTATCTAAGCACAGAAAGGATAGCTTAAAATTCAGTTTAGAACTTTGGACCCTGCAACTGCAACTCAATGTTTCACCTAATTTTTGTCATGTTAGTTTGGTTTGGTTTCAGTCAGTAATCTAGGGGTGTTTATGTAATACAAATGCTTAACATATTCTAAGAAGTTCTGATAACTCTTTTTGTGCTCAGCTTTTTAAGTGAAAAAAGGGAAGTTTTCATTACAGTTATATCCAACAAGAACATTTGAAACATGAACTTTACTGAAAACAGAGGTGTACCTTAAACCAGTGATGAAGTGGTGGCACAGATGTGAATAATTCTTTATCAAGTCAGAACTGCTTCTGGTTAAGGATTTTTCTTGAGAGCGTGACAGAGGACTGATGATTTCTTCTACTATTTAATTGTCCTACTTCTAGAGATTGTTCCTGTCCCCATCTGAAGTCAGTAGACATAGACTCAGACACAAAACCATAATAAAATATTCTTTTGTGCAGTCTATAAGATGATCTTAAAGGTCTGCTAATTACGTTTGCTTTCTATCATAAATATATTAGTTTTCTTTACCTGATAGACTATATATGACCTTCTTATTTAAATGCTGTTGCAGTCCTTTGGCGTATCTGGAGCAGCAATTCTTCACTGTGTGTGATATGTTCATAATATCACAATCCCAAGTTTTTCCATCCAGGAAAGGAACTTTATTCCCTTAAACTTGTTCAGAGAGCCTTATCACATAACTGGGAATACACACTCTGTCAATTCTTAGTAACATTGTAGAAACAATATTTAGTATTTTTTTTTTTTAATTCCAGTTTTTAACAAATACCTAAAGTGACCACTTCGACATCTATGGAAAAGATATGGAAGTGACTGTAAGTGAATTGTATGAATGGGTTTCTTAAAGGGCATGTTTTTGTTATCTACTCAAAATTTTAGTAACTTGAATGTTCTAAAAAACAATTCACAGTAACAAGCTTGAGTTGAACCATTCATAAATACAACAGTCTAAGCAGAAATCTATAAACTCTGAAGCATCTTGTGGTACTAAAGCTTTCTCGTTAGCTATGATTTCTGGTGTAATGCACTTATTTTTGCCATCAAGTAGTAGCTCTTCTCCAGAAAATGAATTAGCTATGTAACCTTAGATTTTTTTTTTAATTTTATTTTCTAACATTTCTCTTGATTTTATAAATATTTCTTTGAATTCCTCCCAACTTTTAATGCATGGTCAAAATAACAGATTACTTGAAATATAACAGATGGTCTAGATTCCTTATTAAGTAAACATTCTGTGCATGTGTCTGACCTCTCAAAAATGTATTTGTTTATTTGTACTTTATACTCTGGCTTAACCACCATGCTTGGAGGGCCTGGATTAAATCTAGTTTGGTAAAAGCTATTGCTGCTGCTGGCTTCAGAAATAAACTCTGAAGTTTGGAATCTGGAAGGTTGATATGGTTTTTGCCGAGTACTTGTGATACTTTATAATCCTTAGATTTTTACAAAGCCATCATGCATTCAGTGACATCAACAGGCAAAATTATGCTCTCATCATTAAGTTAATTAATTTAACAGTGTCTGCCACAGGTCTAGCTGTAAGAAATATAGGATTACAACCACAAGCTGCCTCGCGGCTCTACTTTCTAATCAAGCTCATATCCATAATAAATACAAACTGGGGAGGTGGGGCTCGGCTTGGCTGGTTCTGTTCCCTGTTCTCTCCACCACCCTCTCCTTTCCCCTCTCCTCAGACCTGCTCTGCAAAGCAATTTAAGCTTCTGATTGTTTTCTGCTCATGTGGGCCATGACCTTCAGTTGCAATTAACTAATAGCAGATATCTTCATGCGCTACAGTGGCAGGGGGGCTGGCCACTACTCCCATCTTCAGTGTAATTGTGTAGAGTACATTCATTTCCCTTAATCTTACCCCAGGAAATGTTTTCTTCCACAATTGTTTAGAAATTACAATTATTGCTACTCTGTTTATTCTTATTTGTCATATGAGGTCATTCATTTCTATGTTAACACATATGTGTGGGGAATGATACATCTGCGTATCTTTTCCTGGCAAGCCAAGCTTCTTGCCAAACCGAACCGTCATCCTTTTAAAGAAATGATCCTTTTATATTTATGAAGTATCTGTTAGATATTCTAACGTGTCACACTGGCTGAGGCCTTTTTTCCACGGGTTGGCATAGTAAAGGCATTTTATTTCGAAACGTGGATAGCTTTCTTTGTATAATCAAACAGGATTGTGTTGGCATTCCTTTCTAATGAGGAAGCTCTTGACTATAGAAGCAGTGTTTCTTAATCCTTTTCTTTAAGTTAAGGAACATCTAATCTTTTCACAAGGAAACCTCCGGGCTATCCTATGCAGTGTTGACATAATGATTTCATATATAACCAAATGCTAAGTAGACCGATGACCACTTCCCCCACCTCGAGGGCAAGGATGGCAATGCATGTTTTTAAGCTGGAGGTCTTTGACAGACCATTTGCTGTATTATTTACAGAAAAACAGTGGATGGCCCCCAACAGCCCTCTGTTTATAGTTTATTTGCTTCAGGGAATTAAACCATGGTATAGCACCCATTCCTCACAACCACCTTTGTCTCTGTCTTCTCTCCACTTCTGCACCATTCTCAGGTGCTCTAGTACCTCAGCTTGGTCTGACCTTACAGCTGGTCCAGCTTTGATCAGGAGAGTGGACTTGGTCACCTGACGTTATTACCAACTTAAATTCTTCTATGATCCTCTAATACTGATCTGCTTGCTTTCAAAGAAACAGCACGTCGGAGGGTTGTTCTTTCACTTGCATTCCTCTGTGTCTGGAATTCTCTACTTGGTCCCAAGTAAGATATTTTAATAACTTTTTCTCTTCATATTTTATGTGAAATAGATTTTTGCTCCTTGTGAGTGACTGCACTTGTGCTCTAATAGGAAAAAAATCTGTTAAAGGTGTTTTATAATAGCAACAATCACATAATGTATTTTAAATGTTGATTAGTAGTTACAATATTAAAGTAACTTTATCATACTCTATGCTCAAATTAGTTTTAACACAGAAATTACTTTTTAATCCTTGTTTAGTCTTTTTCATGTGACATCAAATCATATTTAGTCTTACACAGTATTACCTGCAGAACCTATTAGCTTATCTTCTGTATGCTGTAGCTCTTTCTAGTCTTCATGATTAAGAGAAATGTGAGTACTGTAAGCCTGCAATACTTAAGTACACTTATCATATTTCATAAGAAAGTTTATGAAAAGTACAAGAATTGAATGCTTGAATTTAATTTTTTTAGTACCTTTAAGTGGTTGCTGGAAGAGAATAGAAACTACTGGCACCTCTAGGTTTTTGCAATACTGAATTTTTGTTATGGAGATTCTAGTTTTCTTCTTTTGTCCTGAGCCAGTTATGATTCTATTTAAATGTACAGCAGGCAGAATTAAGTCTGATCTTGATATAACTTCTACCTATACAGCTGTGACTAAGTAAAACCTGAAAAATTAGTTTTAGCTGGGAGTGTATTAAAATGGAACTTTTAATCAGAAAGTGAATCGAATGCATTTAGGACATACAGCATGGACATACTTAAGGCGCTGTCAGTATTACCTTTCAGATCAGTTCCCAGATGTTCATATTTCTAAAGAAGCAGTAAATATCTTTTTTTGGTGGAATTTCACAGGTTACTTTCAGTGTTCTCGTTTTACTAGTAGAACTAGGGAAGAGCCCACAAAATCAACTCATCTGTAAAAAACATTTTAAACCACTTTCTTTGTAATCTTGATCAGAAATTCTAAGAAATATTTGGAATTGTACCCTCTGCTTTCCTTTTTTAATGTGTCTGAAAACCACATACTGTGTTTTTTTCACAGGATAAGTTTTCCAAAGGAGTAGCTGACAAAGTTTTCCTGTTTTAATAATAATTACGGTGATCTTTATAAGAAAATTACATGTCTTTATTAAAATACGGTCAAGTAAGGCTTAACTAATCAGAATCTTCAGAGAAAAAAAATATATTGTACTGCCTTTTTTGATGTGTAGCTAGGGGAGCTGGAAATTACAATTTTTCCTTATGGAATAGTTTTCTTTCCGTGCTTTATTCTAGCACCTGGATATGATACATCATAGCACTACTGCCATTCTTCTGCCTGGTGTTCTCTTCCCAGTCCTGTCTGTAAGATAAGCATTTTGTCTACCTCCCATAGTCCTCCAAGCTCAGGAGCGATGCA
>NW_010246877.1:0-47421 GCF_000690775.1 Eurypyga helias
CCCGCTGACTGATACACAGCCAGGTAGTGTAGAGTCAAAGCCAGGGGAGCCTGAGAGCTGGAGCCTGAGAGTGATCGCGGCAAAGTCCAAAAGAGTCACACAAGTGACGGCAAAACCAGGAAAGCCAACTGACCCACCAACTCACTAACAAAAAAGAAAGCAGAGGAGGTAGCAAAGCAGCTAACAAAGGAGCTAGCAGAGAAGTTAAGGACCTAACAGAAGAGTTATGGCCACCCAGCCTGCTCCCTGCTTATGTAGCAAGCATGTCGTGCTATGGAAGGAAATGCCCCTTCGGTCAGTTTGGGTCCGCTGTCTGAACTGTGTGTCCCCCACACTGCTTGTAGTGAGAAAGTTAGGAATGCAGCTTCAGTATCAGCACCTGGGACAGACCTTGAATTTGGTGCAAGCACTCCCCAGCACCTGCTAAAAAGACACCTTATAAGTATTTTTCTCAGGGTAAATCCAGAAACCTAGCTTCACACCAGCCACTGTGAAGAGAGTTAACTCTTTCCTGACTAAAACCAGCACACGAGGTCGTCACTATGCAGAGAAAGTGTACATTTTTATGATTTTGCTGGACTACAAGGTGTAAAAAAAAAAAAAAAAAATCCTACTTCAAGTGCTGAAATAGATTTTGCAGGAACAGGCCACGTGCTGCGTCCTTAGCCCAAGCGACAGGAACAGCGCTTTGATGAGAGGCTGCTACCAGCGAGGGGGACTCTCTGATTATGCGCTGCCCAGCACCACGGGCTCGCTGCTGCTTCTGGTGCCAGACCCAGACATGCTGGTGTCAGAGAGAAGCTGTCACAGTGAGTTCTGAATTCATGACTCTCACCTCCACAGGAGGAGAAGCAGCTTTCCAGAGGGCAAGGAAGGTTAAAACCCCTGGTTCTCACAGCTAAAGGAGTCTTAGCTCATTCTTTAGTTTATCTGTGTCTCCTTTGGTAGCCAGTGTATACTGAAGCTGGGATCTAACACTTAAGTTCCAACTCAACAAAAGCACTTAATACTGTTTTAATTTGTTGTATACTTACCTGTTTTACTGAATTAAGGTCTGTAACACCAGAAAACTTGAAATATCCACATTTGGCTTCATATGCTCAACCTTTCAGAAAGAGTCTCTGTTTTTCAGCTGCATATAGTATCTTCTAGCCTCATACTGGGAATTATATTGTTATAGATGTTAGTGAGATAGTTCTAAGTAAAATTTTGCTGACTAACATAACCTGCAGTGAACAAAATGTCATAATGTTTGAAATAATATTTTTGGAGTGCATCTTTATTTTTAAACCATTTAAGCACACAGAATACTTCAGAGAGTAACATCATCTCTCTTACATGGCTATACTGTAAAGGGAACAGACTTATTGGGAAGGAAAAGAAAAAGGAAGAGATAAAGTTGCTCAGCAGTGGCATTACAAGGAGTCCTGCAGTTCCAGCTTTGTTTGGAATATTTTTTTTTAGCTTTCACACTTTTTGTTCATCCTTTCCTAAAGAAAGGACTAAGTTTTTAGAGGCCTTTTAAGAGGAGATGTCATTTAATGAACGACTTGAGTTAAGTGAGAGTGGTTGCCAAGTGATGTAGGCTAATGAGACAATTTAGGGTGAAAGGATTATGTGGAAAATTTCATACAGTTGAAAACAGAATAAGAGGTGAATACAGAAAGGAAGGCAAAGTTACTTGTTGGAGTGATCAAATAGATGAGCAGAATATTTCTAGAGCAAAAAATGCCATGAGATGTTTCCCAGGCTCATGGATGCTTCCAAGAACTTTCCAGACCAATAGCTAGAAGGAAATTAATTTTAACCACTGCAGTACAAAGTTGCTGTCCTTTTAAGAGCTGTGGAGAAACAAGGGCTTTCTGCTGGACTTTAAAACAAAAATTTAAGTAACCAAAGCTCTCCATGCTGGTCAGCACCTTGATTTACACATTGCCTCCTGGTACACTTTCTGGGCAGAATCAATGTTCAACAAGACAGACAAATGTGATACTGTAGATGAAAAATATCCATAGCTTGTCTAGGGGAGGAAATCTGTCTTTTTTTAGAAATCAGCACTGGTATTTTCCATTTTTAATTAATTTTGTGGTTCTTCTGTGGTTGTAAACCTCAAGGAGCTGTAAATCCTAAGAAAGCACAGCCATTCTAGCCCCAAGTAACTGCGCTATGAATATCCCACACACATTTTTCCCCAGCCTTTCTTTCTTAACTGAAGGTTTAAAATAGTCCTTCAGCAATGTAGTAAGTTTTGACTCTCCACATATTGCAATCACCATGTTAAGGAGAGGTGGAAAGTTAATAGAGAAATGGCATCATCATTTCCTAATTTTCCCTTTAAATTTCTGTTGTTTCTTTTCCAGGTAGCTGGTTGGAATTTTTCTTTAATGAAAGGTCCTGAATCTCTGAATTTCTGTTCGGAGAGAGGCCTGCATTTTTTCAGCAGACAGAGTATAATTTGAAACTCTTGACTTATTTTGCAGTTCTTCTCTTTAATAACTGTTCCAGCAGACCACTTACACTTATTTCCCCAGCATTAGACTTTGTACAGGTTTCCAGCATCAGGAACAGTCTCAGGCTACTATTAAATTGGCTTTGCCTTCTTCAAATAGCGTGAGCGCAATTGGCGTTTAGTAAAATAAACATGGCCCCATTATTTCTTAATGCCTTGCTTAACAACTTTAAGATTAGACCTTGTCTCCCATGCTCCCAGTAGGCAGCACTTAAGCAATGAGTAATATTTCTGTCTGCCGTAGTCAAGTAATCCCAAATGTAAGTAATTTACGGGATGACATTAGGGACTGTTACAAGAGACATATTGTAATATGTCACTGAAAATCAGCCTGCCTCTGCATGTTTGATCAACAGCCAGATGGAGGCTTTTATCACATTTATTTAATCTGAAATATACATAGTAATTACAGTGGACCTCTGATTTTTTCAGTCCTCGTTGCTGTCTCCAGAGAAGGTAGGAAATGAATCTGTCAGTTGCAAACTGGTGTGGATGTGACCCCCTTGGTAGAATCCGGATGTATTGCAGCTAGCGGTGTTGACAGTAGAGATCACAAGTGCTGCTGGGAATGAATGCATGCTGCCGAGTTAAAACAAATCTGCCTATAAACCAAAAAATGTGTAGCTATATTGTTTTACGAATACAGAAAGCCTTTAGGAAAGCAAAGATCAACCTTATTCTTAGCAAATCCATTACCAATCAATGGCATTAAGAGCAAACAATCTCTTACTAATAGCTGGATGGTATTTAACTTTAAAGTATCTGAAAACAACAAAGTCTTAATGTTCCCAGAGGAGAATTTAGTTAAGGTATTGTATTCCATCAAGCATGTCATTATTAAATGGGGAAAATATTGTTGTTTCCATTAGTACAGAGTTGGCATAAAGAATGGATAGCATTCAATTAAACCACAGGCAAGAATTCAAACAAACTGAAGGTAGTTTTATTGTGTGAACAGAAACTTTGCTAATGGATATTACCATTGTCTCAAAGAATTTATATAAGATTTTATGCCCTAATTAAAACAGCTATAAAGGATGCCTCACATATTAACAGGGGTTCTCACCTTCCTATCAATAATTTACTCTTCTCTTACTCTGTACATTACAACAGACTGTTTCTGCTAATGTCTCCCACATTTCTGTTTTTGAGATGAGCTGGGTCAGTCTTTTGGATCAGTTACCCTAACCGCAAGTATGCCTGGCTAATCTTCTAGAGATATATTGACAGATAAAATATGCTATTAACTGCCAAAGAGGAAATTCTGTTACAATTACTCATACTGAATAGTCCCACGACAGATTAAATTGCTATTCAGCATGAATAAGGTGTCAGATTCTAGCTGTAAGTGGCTGGTTTACTGGGGTGTTTTGATGTCATTATAGACTTATAATTATTCTAATCTGATTTGGTAAGAAAAAATTAGGATGACAAGCATAAAGAATTCATTTGAACAATAGGTTTTCTACCACCACAGAGTACGTTTTAATTAGAACTGTTCTTCAATTAAATTAAGGATGCTCTTCTTGGTTTTGAAACTCTCATGAACCTGGTCAGTACAGTGTACCTTGTGCAGCTGTGAATCTGTGCATGCCCCTCTGATCCTTATACAACCACACATGATCTCAGCTAACTTTCTGTCTGTCTCTGCTTTACTGGTGAGTTCAGCCTTCACTGAACTTCTCCATTTGTTTCATACCATTTCTCAGCTGAAAGCATGTCTTTCTTGCAATCCTTACTTGAGGTAATATTTATTATTTGAGCTCTGCAGTGGTACTGATTAGCTCTGAGAAGCAATCTATGAAGGAGTTTGTATAACAGGTAGCATAAAAAACAAAGTGGCAAAAAACTCACTTGGAAACATTTATCCTACTTTCTAGTAGGCTTAAGCTATTGGGACTTCCGTAAGGTTAGCAGAACAACTATCTTAGATGCTTTGAGCAATTACTCTCTTAGCAGTCTCACCACAGTTCATCACGTGTAGTTGAGGTGATAATGTGTTGTTTTCTAATAGTATGTGGAAGATAAAACTGCCAGAGACCATCTGAATGCCTCGCCCCAGCCCCTGCAATGGCAAGCAGGAATAGATGCCTATGCTCAGCAAACTCTGCTGAGCACACACTCTACGTTCCCTTCCCACACAATCATGTTCATGTTCTCCCCAGCAAACCAGTCTGTAGGTAGTGACCAAAAGCCACAGCGGTAAAGTACTGTAAGTTGTACTTTTCCTCTATAGGAGCAGAAGAGTACATTGGCATCTCCAGTCTCTGTGTTAATTAGAGAACGGTTTAGTATTTGTATAGATAATTAACTTCTGGTGACAGGAAAAGGAGTTGTGCGCGCATACACACACACCTACTCCAGCTGGTGCCTGCCCTGCTTTTTGAGGGAGAAAACCAAGGAGAGCAGGGTTCCTCCTATGTTTATTGATGGAAAGTCATCAGAGTAAAGATGACACTTATGTGTTTTTTCTTACAAAGTGGGAAGTCATGCATCTTGATTTTCTAGGTAGGAATGGGTTCTTCCTTTTTATTTTTTTTTTTTTTAAGTTTCCAAATATCAATCTGCTTTCTTTTGTTTTCTGCAATGGAGACACAGAACATTCTGGAACTTCACAGGAAGACAAAAATTAAAATACTGGAAGCAGAGTTAAGGCATCACCTGCCTGTTGCTGCAGCTCACAGTCAACTCATTTGGGGAGAGAAACTTAGAGAAATTCTGCAGTCATCTGTGCCAGTTGTCTCTGTCCCTACAGCCTCCTGTTTCAGTAGCCAGAAGCTGCAGCTGGACAGGCTGCAAGTATTTATTTTTTATTTTCCCCTAAGACAAAGTCTGAAGCAATTAATGTGTTTATTGATGAGGAAAAATAAAATGTTGTCAAAAAGAAAAGTCTTTTATGTGATCTAATTAGAGGAACTGTTCCCTTCAGGAAACTGAAGCTTTTAAAGCAGCATTAAGAAAAAAAAAAAAATTAGATCTTTTTAAGGATTCTAAAATATTGTTAAACTTTTTGTCTTAACATTGTAGGTATACAGCTTTTGTATTAGCATTACAAAAAATACATTTACAGAATAAATAGGCATGGGTAATGCTTTTATTTACCTTCGACAAGGGCCACCTACTTACAGGTACACAGGAGAAGACATTTGGTTTTTTATCTCCACTGAAAGAAGTCTTAGATTGACAGGAACCACATGAACTCCTCAGAAGGAGCATTATGTTCAGCTGCTGAAACATTAGTGTGGGACGTTTATCCTTCTGGGATGTGCACTCTTCTAATAGGAATGTATATATAATGCAGTGCTGTGGAAAAAAAAAAGAAAAAACACAGAGGCAAAATGTGCCAAATGTGCCACTGCAGTAACTCAGGAAGAAAAAGCTATCAATTCCTTTGAAGATTACAAGTAAACTTTTTTTCTGCCTGTCTTCTCCATGGTTGATGATGTTCTACTATTAAAATAGCAGTTTATATATGCTATGTATTAGTACACGGCTTTATTCTTCTTTGCTTCAGGCACTGAAGGAAAAAGAAGCTTGTCACATATTTCAAGTTCAGAACTGGTTAATAACAAAACACATTTTCAATGAATTTCACAACCAGCCCCTTTGGGCAGCTACTCTTTGCAATTTAAATGAAGGTGCAGAAACTTTCTTTTCCCCCTTAACAATACTTTCACAAGTTTCACGTACATGTATTTTAGTGGTTAGCAGTATATTACAAAATGAGATTAAATGTACCTGTTTCAACACTCCAGGCCAGAAATGGAACACTGGGGTGTCCAAATTAAGATGCTAAAATGGGTAAATTCTACTTACCAGCATTTATCACAGATAACACTACTGCTGCTTTTCCTAAAGCAAATAGCTCATCAGCTGTCACTCCAGTCCTATGCCCTATCCATATTGTGAGTAAACTCCTGTTTTAGTGTTTTTCCTACTGCCATTAGAAAAGTAGTAGAGGAGGTTTTGGGGTGGGATTTTATTTGGGGTTTTTTGGGTTTTTTTTTCAAAGCTTACACCTTTAAAAATTATGTGGATTCTGTGGTTCAATCTGGTGAATTATATTAGCCTAAATACATTTTAAAAAACAAGTTTGTTCCATTAGCTGCAGAAAGAAATCTCCTTTAGTTTCCAATGAGATTGTGTCTCATGGTTGACTGCCTTTTTAACTGAATTATACAAATGCTGCTGTGTGAGCTGACCTGTTATGAGATAAGAAGGAAGAGAAGCAAGAAGAGTGGATGTGGGGGTAAAAGAGATGAGGTGGGAAGTGCTCAAATATTATAAATGCCACCTAACCATACAAAGAAGCTTCAAACAGGTTCTGTGCCATATTAGACAAAGTGCTCCCAATGTAGAGAAACCTTTTCTGATGAAAAATTGGTTTTTAGGCACAGATTTTGACTGAAGCTTTTGCCTCTGTTAGGGTTTTGCTGAATGCATCCTTCCTAAAGGCTCTCTGATATGTAATAAGCTCTGAGCTCTTGCAGCAACCTATCCTCTCAGATTAGTTATAGGAAAACAATAATCTTGAGATCTTTACTATCTCTTAAAACCCGTTGTAATGGATCCATGGTTCTTAAGTAATTTAGACAGATGGGAAGAGCATGCTCACACAAACTCTCTCTCCTTAGGAAATAAAGCTGAAATGCAGAGAAATTTCAATGGGTAATATTTCTAAGTTAAATTCACTGGTGGACTTCACAAAACTACTTGCTTCCCATAGTTTTTGGTGTTTGCTGTCCTCTGGCTAAGGCACTTAAAAGTAGTTCAGGTTTAGATGTCTCATGGTTTGTGGTTCCTTGCTAGATTTTCTCCCAAAACGTTCACGGGCTCTCACCACTCATTTTCACCATGTGCTTGTCTGCAACAATTCAATGACCTTTCAGATATGACAGAGCAATTTATTGATTTTATTTTTTTTTCTTTTTGAGTTTCCCCATCCTAAAGAGCTCATTGCTTTACTGATCTGATTTTGAGCCAGGTCCTTCAAAAAATTGCTTTTGCAAAAAAATTAAGTATTTGCAAAAGTATTAAGTATTTGGAAGTTGAACTGGGAGTGATAGCAAGTCCCTGAATGTGGGGAAAGAAGTAGAAGTCGCTTGAAGAGATTTTTCTGCAACATAAATTGTAACGTGGAGCCACGCCCCAGGATCCCTTTGCTGGAGTAGTTCTACTTTGCCTCAACAATAGATTATTCATGAAATAAGTAAGAGTGACTGTAGGCTGGTGGTTTCAGTACTTGTCTGAGAAATGGAACATACCTGTTCTTTTCCCAGCCTTAAGGAACAGTAATGTATGCATAATATAGTTGTTTAATATGTCTTCATTTCATGAATGCTATTTAGGCTCCACAGCAAATTAGGACCTTTATTTCTAATTTTTCTTTTAATAGAAATGGTCAAAACAAATTGTTATTTTGGATGCCTCAAACTTGGGTACATGTCATGCTCAGTGTGATTTTTTAAAACTTCAGAACCTGAGCCAAAAATACATGTTAATAAAGTTTTGCTATAAAGGGATCTACTTGAGCATATACTCCACAAATTATGCTATTTCAGCATTCACAAATGTGCTTGTTCTCCTTTTGCTCAGGAAAGGGTTATCTGACCCTTTCCTGCAGCTTGCTCAGTCAAGTCAACTATGCATAAATAAGAGGGAAACTTATGCAGGAAGAAAATGAAATTAGATGAATAATTAACTTGCACTTTATGCAAAAGCTTGAAAAACTGTTCAAACATTTCCCTGCTTAACTAATGTGTGAATTCATATAAAAATATTCTACACTGAAACTTTGTCAGCAGGTCATTAAATGCACGTATCTATTTATTTAATAGGTCTAACACTTATCTGATGTTTTTAATTTCTTAATGAATGATACATTTTTTCCTCTTAGTCATTTTAAGCATGTTATTTCTGTAGGTTTGTGAACAAACAGTAATAGGCAAATCCCTGAAGTTGAAAATGGGTGCATTTTCATATCATCAGCAATCAGTATTTTGAAGTGGCTTCCTAAATTTAGGACAAAAACAAACAAAAGAGAATTGTGAGCTTTCATGTCATTATCTTGTCAAAAGATTTTCTTAGTCTCATCAAAGGATGAAATAAACAGAAAAAAAACTGATCTTCAAAGACGATTTAATTTGATTAAAAAAATCTTAATTTTACTGTTTTAGGTCATGACTGTTGTAGCTGCCTGTGCTCATGCAGTAAAAAACAGTGTATATTTAAAACAGGAAAGGAGTAATCAATTTTTTTGTTGATGTTGTTGTTTTTGGGGGGAGCGGAACAGCTGTATTATAAGTATTTATTGCACAGTTGCCTACTTAAGATTTCATTTTCTGGAGTTATGTGTGTAGTAGGGTAAGATTTATCTGGTAAAGCCCATGAAGCTTATAAAGGGAATCTAAAAATAATCTGAATACTCTTCTATTATTTGGAAAGCACACTGTGGAGTGGTCAGTGCGCAGATACACACTTAGCACTTTCAGGAACTTTAATGGGAGTTGCTAGCACAAATGCCCGGAACACTTGGATAATTATACATGTTCACTGTATAAATATCTAAAATACAAAATGGCACAGTTTTCGAAACCCTATATTTCTATCTTTTAGATGCTGTTCGGGCACATTTCAACATAGTAATTATTTATACAATGATAGATAGTCCCAGATCTATAATTCACTCATGGGGCTTAGGTCATTTCATGAAAGGCAAAAGTCTAGTGCATTACGCTGTATGCATAATGTAGAGCATATTTATATTTAATGCTAACATTATTTTTCTATGAGGAGAATATTTCTATGAGGTGCACTTCCTGTTCAGAATATTGTTTATGTTGCGCGGATTTTCATTTTGAGATGAAAGAATGCCTGTTCCCAAGAAAAAGTGGGCCACTTTTGAGGATCGGTCTGTCTGTCTTTCTCTTCCCTCTCTTCCTTCCTCTGTTTCCTTTCCCCTTTTTCCTTTTAACCAATAAATTGTTCAGTGGTAATAAAATTGTAGTAAGTCATATACAAGTTTTTTCATGGACAAACATGTCTAGCTATACTTACCAATGTTTATCTGGCTTGATACCAAGGGTAAGAGATTATAACAGAAATACAGTATTACCTTTCAATTCCAATGAATAACTACATTCATTTTAAAGTTAAACATTTCAACCTATAGCAGCAGTAGAATCTCATTGATTCACATTAATAGGTGGGAACCTTATATTTATGCTGGCTTTATGTCACTTCATGTAGTCACATGAGGTGTCAGAGGAGGAGTGGGTAGCTACTGCTGTATATATCTCTACATAGGAAATCACCTGAGGATAAAAACATGGAGGCATATTCATCTCAGTGTATTGTGAGGATTTTTACCTATAATGTTTATTAACACTTACAGAGGGGATACGCTGTAAATCTGGGGGTGGAGCTAAGGTGGTACACTGCAGTCAGCTTTTCAAAAAATGCCTCGAGATGAAGTGCTGCGCTAACCCTTCTCTGGATTATACTCTGCATCAGGAAATATATTATCCCTTAAAATATCTTCTTTCATTCTTTAATTTTACTGATAGTATAGTAACAGGAGTTAGCTTTGAGGGGTGAAACATATTCCTACAGTGTTGGGGGTGGGCATCTCCTGCACATCGCACGTTGCTGCTCCTTAGTGCTCTAATGGGTGCTGCCTTTTCCCTGCGGGGAGGGGGTTTACAGCCACATCGCTACATGCACCACAGTAGGAGGAATGTGCTAGATGGCTCAAGCAGGCTGACAATCCTGCAGCAAGCTGTCACTTTCCATTTTCTCAAGCGAGCGGTCACCTCCTCGGGTGGGCATCTCCTGCACATCGCACGTTGCTGCTCCTTAGTGCTCTAATGGGTGCTGCCTTTTCCCTGCGGGGAGGGGGTTTACAGCCACATCGCTACATGCACCACAGTAGGAGGAATGTGCTAGATGGCTCAAGCAGGCTGACAATCCTGCAGCAAGCTGTCACTTTCCATTTTCTCAAGCGAGCGGTCACCTCCTCCTTAATCCCCTCGGAAAACAGAGCCTCTGCGAGGCGTCGGAAAGGATGGCAGCACACTCCAAGCTCTTGCTTTGGGGAGGCGAGACTTCAGCTGTCTTGCTTTTCCCTGTAAGGCTGCTGGCACACAGAACTCAGGGTCATTTTTAATCACCAAAATAGAGATGATGTCCCCTTGGACTGATTCTGCACACTCAGCGGAGTGCCACCATCAGTAGCACCATGCCGAGAGGTTCATGGAGACAGGGGAGGGGGCAGGCAGAGGTGACATTATAAGGTATTTCTGGGTGTTTTGAGGCCAGTAACTACTGTTTGCCATCATGGCCACAGAAGTGCTGTGGTCAGCTGTCTTCTTAGAAGCCAGAAGAGAAACAGCTGGGGGCTCAGAAAGCCAGCAGTAAGCAAAGAAGCCGTGACTGTTAAGAGCAGAACTGTATCTGTAACAGTGGCCACGTGCTCTGGAGCTCCATGCTCCAGCTAACCTGAAAGCACAGTTTTGGTATGCCTCATAGTTTACAAAAGGAGGGGAAAACATGATCCTGTTATTTCATTTATATAATGTTATATTTATGTATGTTTGTGTGTGTGTAGATGTATGTATACATCTTAGTGTTACACAGGGATCCTGGTCAGCAGTATGTAATTATTTTTATCATGGAATCACACCTCCTCAGCATTATCAGAGGCCCTTCAATCATCTTTGCAGACCTGCCTTCTTTTCTGTGTAAATATTTTTCCTGCCTTTCCCTTTTGCCGAGCAAAGGAGTTGTTTGCAAACTATTTGTAGAATGCAAACAGCTCCTGCAAGGGAAATGCCCTTGAAGCAGTGAGAGTAGACTGACTGCAACATACAGTACATGCTAATAACATCTTGAGAGAATTGCTATTACTTCATAGCAGAGGCATTTTCGTTAAAATAGAAATCTTAACATGATCCTTAGATTGAAATTTTACCTTCTTATGCATATTTCAGGTGACTCAACAGTCACAGGTTGCTGGTTCATTGTTCAAAAGCTCCAAAGAATTACTCACCCCTAAGTAGTACCATTTCCCTTGATTGCCTCTTTGCAACTTTTGTCAAGTGCCAGGCAACAGAACAGGCTAATGACCAGCACAGAATGCCTGAATCTGGCAGTATTCCTAGCGCTCTGCACAGTTAGTAAAATGAACCTGCTAATACATTTTTACATCCGTTACAGCTTGCTCACATTGGGCGTTAATTGAGTATTCATAGTAAATTCACAAACTGATGCTTGAGACTGAATGATGATCTTTCAGGTTGCCTGATACCTTTATCCGACCGAATTCATGCAGACTCAGCCATGTGCAGAGGAACTTGGCATGGCTGCACTTTATCTACCTTTTTATTTCTGGTGCAATAGGATAGGAATGAGAGGAAGAGAATATATAAGGGATCCCCACTGAGAATCAGTTCTATAAATTATGTATTATGCAGACACTATTCTGCTGATACTATCTGATCCCCAATTCTCAGTTCCTTGTTTTTCCTTCTATAAATAGCTATGGCCAGGTTTTCAGTTGTAAAATGACGAGGACAAAACTAGAAACCCTTCCCATTTAATAACCTCTGCCAAAGAAGAATAAGGTAATATTTTTCATAACTGTTATGTCCTCAGGGCTTTAACAATCTGGGAATATAAGCAGCACTATGTTACTGATAAGATACTAGTAGTAAAAGTGGGAATAACCATGCTGAATATTAAAGAGGGAAATGCCCTATTTTCAGGATGATTGGTATAAAACTTGATATTGTGAATTTTCCTGTTAATTTCTGTTTGTGTAGGATGGCTTTTGCTTTTTGTTTCTTCCTCTAGATCCAAATGCTTTGGCTGGACAGACTGGACCTGACCACGCTCTTATAGGCGGAATAGTGGCTGTAGTTGTCTTTGTAACGCTATGTTCTATAATTCTCCTTGGTCGATACCTGGCAAGACATAAAGGTAAGACAGATTTAGTGGAAGTTCAGCCACTTCTGGAAGCAAGGCATGATTTCACCTGGGAGTACTGTTCCCTTTCACCTTCCCTCATCTTCTAAATGATTCGGACAAGAAAGCTCGGTTCATAGTCCAGTTGTGACTGAAGTCTCTGAATTTTATCCAGTTTTCCAGTGGACTGGCTAGGGCAAAGGACATCTAGTTACATGCCCAAGGTCATATCATATGTCGGACATCTAGTTACATGCCCAAGGTCATATCATATGTCAGTGGTTTAGAAAGACTGAGAGATAAAATTGCTCCCTGGTTTTAACCCTTAGCTCTAGACACTTGATTACGTGATCTCATAGTTATCACTAGTATAGCAACTCAGCAGAATATATATACTTTGGGTGAAAGAGATTTTTCATTTTAATAAATTGTGCTAATTCTTTAAGTAGGTATTTAAAAGATAGTATTAGAAGCTGGTGGTGAGTTTTCAGCTCAGTGACTCTTTTACAAATGATCCCACAGGAATAAGGGTTTAATTCCTGGGCCAAGCTTTATTTGTTCAGAAATTTCTCCTTTACAGTTCTACTTTCATCGTTTTCAGTGCCCCACGCCATTAGAGATAACAGGGATGGGGTGACACTGACTTCTGACTAAGCTTCTTTATGATCCTATTTTGACCTAGTTAATTCCAAAACCATTTCTTGAGATTTAACCTCTGAATGGCTTGTAGACCAGTAGTTAAAACTTGGTTGATTGCCTATCCCTTCTAAAAAAAAAAAAAAAAAAGTGAGGAGAGGGTAGATGTTGGTATTAACTCATTAAATCTTCTTTTAGATAGGATTATCATGTGGTTAGCAGACATAAGCTTATAAAACCAGCTTTTTTAGTTGATTAGAGTGTGTGAGGGAAAACCAACATTTTTTTAATGAGCCACTGAAAGTGTCTCTTTTGTTTTATTTTCCTGAATTAACACATCTTATGCCAACATAAGTAATTCTTTTCATAATGGGAAAGATGACTGTTGTACACAATTTTTTTATTCACATCCTGAACATATAAATATCTGTGATAGTATAATGTGAGTGGTTTCATAGTGAGTTAATAACACTACTTCAGTTTTGTAATTCTTGGAAATTACTATGGTACAATTCTGTAAAATTATAGGATAGATACGATCATGTAAAAATAGAAATACAAAAATAATCAGTGGACATATTTTAAAAAAAATAAGCATTTATGAATACCTGTCTTCACTTTTTTTTTTTGTTTAATGGATAGCTGTTTCATGAAATAACCAAAATTTTATCACTTACTCTATATTTGCAAAACATACTGGATATTACTGCACTTAAAGTGCATTTTTATTAAAATATTTCCTTAATTTATTGTGAATATACTTGAATTAGTTAAAGTGCATTTGTATTGAAATATTTCCTTAATTTATTGTTAATATACTTGAATTTGTGTATGGCATGATCAGTATTAATACTATAAATTTTTCTCAGACAAATTAGAAAGTTGAGCATACCTAAATGATATATACTCAAGTTTTGTAAAAACTATTTGTCCATTTATGAAGTTATTGGAGCATTGTTAGAAATGTGCTTTCTATAATGCAGTGTAAAGCTAAAAAAACCTAATCTTTTTTGGTTTTCTTTTCTGTTGTACTGATTCCTATAGGAACATATTTAACAAATGAAGCGAAAGGAGCTGAAGATGCACCTGATGCCGACACAGCCATTATCAATGCAGAAGGCAGCCAAGTCAATGCAGAGGAGAAAAAAGAGTATTTCATTTAGATGCAGAGCTAGATTCTTGGAGTTTTACTTATCAGGCTGACTGCTGGAGAAAACTGGCTATCATTTCTCAGAATTCATTTCTGCCATCTTCTGCTATCTTTATTAACTCACATACCTGCTATAAGTAGCCAGTATATGCCAACAATCAGCTGTTGACATCATCATTCTATAATTACAGTATCATGCGTAAAGCAGGACATTTCTTATTGCCTAAAATTCATATCCACTGCTCTCTTAACATACAGTGCTTGAATATACAGCCTTAACAATGTTAATCATCATCTTAATCCAAGTTTTCTACATTTTTAAATGTTATGCAGCTTTATTCTTTTTCAGTTTTATCATGTCCCTACTAGTATGTCATAGAACAATAGACCTAACAAATACTACTAGGTAAAGACCTAATTTACTTACATAAAATGTTAAGTCTAAGATTAGAGGTTTACAAAGAATGTTTTATACATGTCTATCTATAATTCAAAAAGCAACTTGTTTTTGAAACATAAGCCCTAGGAAACACAAACTGAAATCTTTTCGGTATAGTTACTTGTATGCTTGGATTTGGTGGGAAAAAAACTATCAGTCCACTGATTTTTTTTTGTTGTTGTTTTGCTTTGTTTTGCTTTGTTTTAAACGGTACCTTGACAACAGTGCCATGTTTCGGTGGTAAAAACATGCTGAATAGCTATACAGATTCTGCAGAGTTAGATAATAGTGCTTCATTTGAAACAGATTTGTCCTTCCCTTTCACAGCTTTTTGAGATTGCAAAGATTAGAAAATTTTCTGAGTAATTTCTGGGTTTTATAATTTATTTGCTTCACATGAACTCACCTGCCTAATCAGATTTGAAGTATTCATGGGGCACAACTGCAAGGCGGTTTAGTATCTGTATATAGTGCATATAATAAATTCAATTAAACATTATTTGATACATATTTCACTTTTTTGGCAGTAACTAAGTCAGTCATAAGTAAGCATTTTCTAATGTCAATTATATCCCTTTAGATATGACTCAAATCAATATTCTGAGTAGATAACATGTGTTAGTATTTTTTTGTCTGTATGTCCTAGCACTGTTCTGCAGCAAATTTTTCTAGTTCTTGTTACTTTTTCTTTGTTATACAATGGAAGCACAATGTTATATGGAAAGGTAGTTTTAAGCTAACAACCAGTGCACAGCCTCAGGTTTTAAATTACAACCACATTTGATTACTATCCTTAAAAAATACTATTGAGTTGCTAAAATTCTCAATTTTTAATTTGGCAGTTTCAGAGCTGCTTCTCTATGTTGGTTTGCCAAAAAATAAAAAAAAAAGAAAAAAAGAAAAAAAAAGAAAAATAGAGGTGTTAAAACAAAAGATATATGTTTTGTGTATACAGTAAATGGACTAATTCTTTATATTAAATTCCTGTCTATGCATTTTGTGAGGTACAAACTTATGTCACCGTGAATGATAGAGAATTCCTGCCATGCTTTTAGCTCCACAGTGAAAGTCTCTGTTTGGATTACTTCTGAAATTTTTTGTGTAATTGACAGCTGAAAAATCACATGCTCTTAAAGATGACAACAAAACACTGTAAGCCCATTGGCTTATTTCCTCTTCCAATGACATATAAAGGTTGCTGTTAACAGCCCTTGGAATGATTCTACACAGGAGAATGCAAGTTAGTCTAGCTGAAGCTTGTCGTGCTCCTAAGTTTTGCACCTTTGACAAAAGAGTATTTCTCTCTGGTTGCTGTACTTGTGAAGCCTAAAAGCATGATGGTCTGCTGTAAAGGACTTTCTTCTGGGATTCTGTTTTTGTGTGGGAAAGGGAGAGTTTGGAATATGACATCAAGTAGTATGGTGAAATGGAAGATAAAGGTGCTGTGTCAGATTATTTATCAGAAGAGTATAAACCTTTTAAGGACAATATTAGACTATTTTAATTGTTTTTGTTGAAACACTTATCTTGTTGATTTCTGAGAAAAAAGGGTGACGTCAATCAAAGCAGCACTTTTTTTCAAAATATACAGACATAAATAATATGATGTGGTTGAGTGTTAACATAATAAATCATATACAGTATGACATTTTAAAGAAATAAGTCTGCATTGATGTGATTGCATGCTTGTTTTTACAGTTCACTCCATACCCATCTGTGGAAAAATGCAATAATATGTTAATATAATATGGTAGTTTGAGAGAACCAGGTAGGTGCTACTAGACACATTGAAAACTAGTATAGTTTACAAGATATTCATGTCTTTCAAAATATACACATGTAAAAGGCTGGCAAAGGAAGTCATTCCGTTTAATACCAAAAATATGGGTTCTTGTCACAACATTAACTACAGCACAGTATCACATACAATAAGGTTTTATTTCAGGATCTGGGGCCCAGCTCAACTAAACGTTTAAGCCCATGCTCAGCTTCAGGTGTCAGAGAGAAGTTCCATTTGACTTTAAGGCACTATTCATATGCTTACAAATAAGTGCTTCCCTGGATGAGGGCCTTACTTGCTCAAGTGGAATTCCCCACCAGCATGGTGTTTACTCCTTTTTTTCATTCTTCCTAACTCCAGCTTGCTTGAATAGTAGGGTTATTTCTTGAACCATTACCCAACCAAGGTCAGGTAGAACCTTCAAAAGCAGGATTGCCCTTGGGGTAACCATCTCAAACTATTTTCTCCAGTGGCACAAAAACAGCATTTAAACTTTGCAAAAAAATATTTAATTGTACTGTTAAAATGGGTTATTTCATTGGTTTTCAATTAAACCTTCTCACGTGTGCTCATTTTTAACACAGTTGATCTTCCATGATCTTGCGCCTGGTGATGTCCCTTGCATCTGTGCAAAGCAGGTGTGAGAAAACCCACACCAAGCATCCTACCTGGGTAGCACTTTGCAGGCCTGTCGGGTCTTCACGGGTTTAAATCTCTACACTAGGTGTAAAGAGGCATCCCTCTTTTTTGTAAGCAGAACCATGGCTCAACGCTAACGACATTCGGGTTGGCTAAAAGCCAGTCATCTGTTCCCTTTGTCCAAGATCCCATTCTGAAATACAGATTTGATTATAGTGTGAGGTATCCAAGGAATGCGTAAAATGAAGGCTCTGAATGGGAACTGCCCTCACGAAAATGTGTGTGACAGCCTCTCCCACACCCACTTGCAGAGTAGTTTTCTCAAGACCAGGTAGCTAGTTTCTGCCAGTGTACTGTTTACAGTGTCGATTGCTGATTATTTTTAAAATTTTTGATGTAGATTTTTCTTTTTTTTTTTTAACGCTTCAAGAAAATTCTCATGATTTGAACAAGAAAGCGGTGCATTGGAAGACAAGGGGTGCATCCTCCCACTCTTTTAGTGTCATTTAACAAACCAAGAAACAGTTTAAAGAACCTGATGTTTAACTTGAGGCTCAGAATTTAAGCTAGAATGCTTTAAAAAGTTTCTGCATTACTTAAGGATGGTTCATCTCGCACTGAGACTCCCTCTGTAAAGGAACACATGAAGAAAACCAACTTTTCTAAATAAGACATGAAAGTTAACATCTTGTGTATTTTCATTACAGTATACTCTCTCTCTATATAACTATTTCAATGAAAAGAAAGGACAGAATCATCTGTAATTATGTATTCATGATTGTAACAGCACTGAAGTTACCATGTACGCACATGTACAGTAGCTATTTCAACAGTTACAGTGTAGTTACATGTAATTCCCTGTAACATAGCAGTTATAGTGTAATTTAGTGCCACTTATTGTAAAGTGTTACCAAAAGGAAAATGGAGTTCTTACCTTTACAATTCCATTCAAATTAAAGGTGTTTGTTAAATTAGCACCATAGATCTGGTACAGCGTTTCTTAATTAAGGAGGTGATCTAAAACTTTATGTTCACACTGCAGCTTCCCCTACCACTTATCCAGATTCCTCAAAGTGTCTAATCTCTACACTCCTAGGAACTGGTAATCTGTGATGAACATACCAAAAATCCAGCTACTTCAACTTTAATTGAATAAGCTGTCTAATAGAGAAAAACAAACAACAAAAATAACGAGTAATGCTTTTTATTAAGTGGCACAAAGTACACACTAAAAACTATGCAAAAATATAGGTAAATACAGTGTACTTACATGTAAGTATCTTGTACTTGCTGTGTATGGATATTGGAAAACCGTGTAATTATAATATGCATTTTGATTATTCCGAGCAGGGGGATGACCCCAAACAGTCACAAAGGAATACTGGAAGGTACATATACAAGCAGTGGATATCCTAATGCAATATGTGTAATTCCTCTACTTACAGTGAAAATTAATTTATAAAACTGCTTCTACCACTCCTCATTCTCACTAGCTTTGCTTTCCATTTCTTTGAGGCCCATTAAATATCACTGAAACACCTTTAGGCAAAGTAAGACACTGACTCCGCTAATGGCTTTGCTGCCAGCACTCTGTATGTCTGGCAACACTGTTCTGTAATCTATTTCTGGCTCAACAGCACAAGTTTCCTCTTTTTTTCTGTCCTCAAGGGAGCCTAGTATGTTAAGATGCTGAAATATGCTGCCATATGCCCCGGTATTTTTAGCATGAACAACAGAGAGAGAGAGAGCTGCATTCTTCTGACCCCTATTTTGCTGAATCACCTCACCTGGAATTTCCACTACTTGCTCAGTAACACCAGGTAATCTTAAATTGTAAGTACAAAATGCTTCCATCAAAGTACAGAGGATGCCTTTAATGATAAAGCTAACGTTTTGTGAACATGAAGTTTTGTATTACTGATTTTTTTTAATTCTTGACACTTTTCCTTCATAACCTTCCAGAAGGAATGCACCAAAAGACAGATAACATAGAATAATGAAAGCAGAACAGAGTATTGTGAGCCTTCTTGTGGTTGCCATTGCTATAACCCTCCTTTGTGTCCTGCGTACCAGGCAAATAGATGTATTTAGCAACTGCCATTAGCATCATTCCACACTATACTATTCCTAGAATATGACATCTACCTCTTAGTCTAAATACTAGCTATGAGATATTTGTATACATTTTAAAATACTACTGAATCTTTGGTGTAGTCTTGAAATGAAATCACTGTATTATTTTTTTTTCTGTTAAAAATAGAAAAAAATATATTGCCTGCGTTCATAATTGTTGCCCTGTTCTTTACTAATTTTGGGTAGCTTGAGCTTTTAACAGGGCATAAGGACACAGCCTCAGCTGGTATAAATCAGCTTCACTCTGTTGCCTTAAATGTGGGCCAATTTACACTGGCTGGGGATTTAACCCAAACAGCTTAAAAGCAAACTGCTATAACACATCAGTATTTAGTCAGCACTAGATAATGATGTGCAATCCAGCTGCAACGCGGTTCTTTCCAGTAAGGCATGCAGGTTTGTAGAGAAACTTCTAAAAGCACATGCAAGCTTTTGAACTAAATATGCAATACCAATACTGTTGAGATATTCTGTCATGTCTCTTACTTATTTAAACATAATATTGCCAGGGCATGTTTACATTAAAAACGCTCAATGAATGGGGGACAGGGAAGGACTATTGCAAACAAGAAGAGAAAATTGAATAGATAGAGCAGCCTTTGATGTCAACAAAGCAGAGTAGAAACTCTTACCAGGGGTGGGACTTCCTACATGTTGTTTCAGAGTGAACCTAGTACCTCTAAAGCAAATGGGAGTTGTCTACTTGGCATTAACAGAAGCTAGCACAGTTCCTTCTTGCGATCAATTAATCTAACCCAGCACTCTGCACTTGTTTTAACTCAGGAGGAAATAAGGGTACAAACATGGTTTAACAGCACACTTCCGATTCACCCCATATTCTCGGGATGCTCCAAGCTTTGTGCGCTTCCAGCAGCCCTTAAGGGAATTCTTCCAGCATCTAGAGATCATGTCACCAAGCCATGTTCATTTTCTTCAGCAATGTTTAATGTACTCACAACCAGTCGGAAGGCGGTGTTGAGCCAATATGGTGACTCTACAGTACTAGGGGCTTCCAGAGCATCTCAGTAGATGGAAAAAAGAAAAAAAGAAAAAAAAAATTCTTCATGGCTTTAGTGTTTACTATAGATCTGCCCTCCATGTTCTGTGTCTTAAGTCATTTATTCTCTGCTGGGCTAAAAGCAACAGTCCAATTGGAAAGGAGGTAGGGGGAAAAAAAAAAAAAAGGTCTCTCCTCGAAAAGGAGCAGTGTGTGTTACTGTAAAAGACAAGTTCAAGGATTTTTATTTCTTCATGTTTTTTCCTTTTAGATTTCAGGTGCAAAGCCAAGCCTGTTGGGGTCAGCACTTTAGTACTTTCCTTGTGTTCAGTGTCAAGCCAGCAGTGTTTCATGTGTGAGCTCTGATCTCACATTTCAGCACAAGCTACAGCCAGCCCTGCCCTGCCCTTATGTGTAGTGCTGAAAATCACTGAAGCTATTTTCTTCTAAACATCCTCATTTTCTTAGTCTTGTTCTACAATGAAAACATTGAAGGGTTTTCATAATAGGTTCTAAAGGAGAGGTTTTAATGTAATAACTTGTAAAGAAAATAACAATGTTTATGTTGATTATGAAGAGGAGCTAAATCTTTAATTGCTGGACTGAATTCTTTATCACTTCTTTCTCTCCTTTCTATGCATATGGATTAATGTTAGTAAATATGCAGTTGCACATGTTGTCCTTCTTCAATGAAAGCAGATTTCCTTATACCCCTGTATAGCTTCCATAGAAATATGCAAGTATGACCTACAATCATCTGTTTCTGCCTAAACAATGAGCCAAGAGAGTGAACTCATGGATTGCTGGATTCATATATGTCCTGGATTCATATATGTTGCTGGATTTGTGTATTGGGTACAATACGCCTATTTATTCCAGAAGAACAAGGCTCAACTTAATGCACACATTTCAGTTGCTGTTTAGCTCATCATCCAAGAGAATTATAAAGCATCCCTTGTGCATCCTTCACTTTTAGCCTAGATATTTTATAACTACAAAAAAACCTTCAGTTTATCGTGAAGTTTCCTAGAATAAATTATAAGGTATAATTTTTGAAAGGACTGTAACAACGTCATCTATTCATAGTCAGTGTAAGTGTATTCTCTTAGGAGCTCCAGTGTACTCTGCTCCTACACTGACAATATATGGCTTTGGGAAGGATATGTTTGAAAGGTTGAGAAATACAACCACTAACTTGCAAACAAAATCCATGGGAATTAAACATATTGCACTGTTGATGAGACACATTTACTTAATTTAATTTCCTCATTAATAACTTTAAGCAGACAAAATGCATATTGTAATGTTAGGTACATGACACTTGCATGTTGCTATGCCTATATACTTACAAAGTATTCAATGTGTACTTAGTGGCGCTTAAAAAATGTCATGTACAATTCTTCTAAACATTCTTACAGGGTTCCCATTTGCACTTCATCTTTCAGAGAAGTCTTGTCAGAAAATTGTCTGATGAATATTATTGAAAAAATAAAATTTCAATTTTAGTTATCTGTTGGACATTTCTGAATTGTCTATTCATTTAATATATTTCCTGGTGTTTGCCAGTTTGGCAGTGGAGTTGATTTAGACCAGTGGCTGTACACACAGACTGTTCACTGAGCAGATGTTGTTGTTTCTAGTAGAATGTATATAATCATATACTTCTCTAAATATTAATTCTGAGATTTTAAACAGTCATTCAAGCAAATATTCTGTGAGACATTAGTATTTTACAGATAATTTCAAATTTTATTATACTATTTGTTTTTTTATGTACTATTTACTGTGTATTACTTTCTAGTTTCTTCTGACTGACAAAGTAACAATTTTCAGATGCTCTCCCCACTGTAGGAGAAATTCATCCTTATGAAGAGGTCAAGTGCTGAAAAAGCATTTAAGCCTGTGGGACTTAAATGGTGGCTTAGTTCTCTTAAAGGGGCTAGAGAATTCATGCAAGGTTTTCTACACCACTTGCCATGCTTGAGTTGACGTTATAAAGGGCAAGAAGGCCACTGCTCTCAAAGGAGGAGAGACAAATGTCACAGGGAACAGAAAATTCTGAGAGGGTCTGTGTTTATGAAAAAGAAACAAGTCCCTGATGCAGAGAGAGACACCAGAGTTTGGTACCTCCGTGCAGAGGATATCCCAGTGCTGTTGCACATCTCTGGTGGCAGAGCTTTCCTGTGACTGAAACTAAGCATACATTTGACAAATGTATGGCCTTGTTGCCTTCAGCAGATTTGGGTTTGTCTTTATTACGTCTTTTCACTGAACAAAAATATGTTCCCTTGAGCAATTTTTAATGTACAATAGCATACTTTTTACATACAGCAATGATGCAGAATTCCACATGATCCTCAAGGTCATATGCCCATGATTTAGGGCAAAGCATGCTGAAAATCTACAGTGTATCCAAGGAAAATAACACAGTCCAGCAAATGACACAATCCACCACCGGATATATAGTTTTCTACATTCAGGATGTAATTGTTTTATTACTGTCCTCTTTTCCTTCATCAGCCAAACATTTCCCTGAAGGCACTTCGCTCTGTGCCTTTCCTGGGCCAAGAGTAGATTCTTACGGTGATCACCCTAACCTGGTATGTTCCTCACATGATTCTTTTTTTAAAAAAAGAGCCCTAAATATGTAAATATTAAAATACAAATATTTTAGATTTTATTATAAATATTTAATAAGGAATCTCTTTCATCAGCACCCAACAAAATACCAATCTTCCCCACCTTCTGAGATAATAAAAGGCAACAGTCCCTTTCTATTTGGGTTTTTGGTTTGGTTTGTGTTTGGTTGGGTTGGGTTGGGTTGGGTTTTGGTTTTATGTTGGAGGCGGGGGACAGTGTTGGGTTTTTTTTCAATAGGAATACTGTAAGGGAAAACAAACATAATTTCTTTTAAACTGTAAAAGATGCTTTAAATTTAACTGAATACTGAGAATATTTTAACTGAATATAGTTATTAATGCACCAGACTCACAACATTATACACTGATGTGAAAGAGAATGTACTTAGCCCTTTTAATAGTCATCAGGCACCAATATGAAGATATAAACACTTTTCTGAAAGTAGTTATAGAGCAACACTTGGCCAAGCTCTGTTGGTAAGTGTAAGGTAAAGGTAAGTGCAATTAGTGAAATTCAGAGATAATCAAGTAGGGATAATGAAGATGATTCCTTGCTTGACAGAAGAGTCATACTGCATTGGCTTCTGGTTCTGCTTCAAGCACTTGGCAACATCCTGAGCCACGGGAGGGCACTTTTGATTAGCTCTAGGCTACTTACTTGCCATAGCTCTTGCTCCTGCTGAGCTCGTAGCAATAGCTTCTCTGCTGCTCAAGGCTAAGAGGCTAGGGCCTTATTGATTCTGCAAGCTGCATGCAGGAAGAAAAGAAGACAGAGGGTGTTTTAAAGCAAGCCAGAAAGATTTTTTAGAAAAAAGATTTTTTAGAGTCCTCTTCTTTATTCTTTGGCAATTTACAGGAAATTAGCACTGAAGTCAGCTGGTAAGGATAGTAACCATCCCTGCTTGGTGTACTGTGGGGGAGCTCATACCCCAGGCTGTGCCAGCTGGCTGGATGAAAGTGGGAGGGAGCAGGGAGAGGGGAGCTAAGCTCCCCATGCCAGGAACATGGGAAACAGGTTTGTCCCCCTCTAGGTGTAGGACCAAGGGGGAGCCTGTTACTTTTCAGTCTGTATTCACTTCTAGAGCTTCAGCTACAAGGGGTGTGAAAAGAAAATGGTCCAAGAAGCAGAATCACAGAGCTACTGAACAGTGAGAAACATTCTCCAAAACACTGATGCCAACACCTGGCAAACAGGCAGCACTTCCCATTTCAAAGGCTTTGAGTTGGTTTAACTTACAGAGAGGTGAAAATTTATAAGATAGGAAGAAAAAGAAACAAGGAAATCAGAATTTGGACATTGACAGATGAAGTTGGATAGAAAGTATAAGTAATTTAAATGTAAAAAAATCCCAACTTTTGCAAGGGCTTTTAGTTCTGTATCAGAGCATTAGCCAGCTCTGTCTCAGCATAAAGAAAATATTTCATGTAATTCTGTAATTTTTCCAGTGCATTTTCAGTATTTCTGGAGCATCTAATGCTAACCTTAGAGACAAAAGTGCATATAACATAATGTGATCCAGTTAAAACACATACTGCACTCACTAACATAGTATGAGATTACCCTCCAGAACGGCAGTAAGCAACATGACTAAGAGCTGTCATATTTATTTTCTCATCCACTCCCCATGGAGGAGAGTGTGTGCAATGAAGCATTGTGGTTGTTTATTTATCTATCTATTTTCATATTTCCCTTATGTTTATGTAAGAAGTTTGGATTACAAAAGCACTTTGTACTTGGAGAAGAAACCAATACAGTTTGTGATGGTCCCTTCTTCCTGTGAGAATCAGTGCTACAGTTTTAGAAAATTCTCCCTGTAAAACCTTCTGTGTGATAGAGGAATAAAGTTATTGATGATGGCCTACATTTATGAGCTCTAGGGAGCCTTTCAGCTATACTCAGAGCTGGCCTTTAAACTAAGATCCAAGACCCTGGGCTAAATTCCAAAACCCAGAAGGAGCCAATGTAGGTTGCAGGGGGAGCAGGCTGAGCCTGCTTGTTACTAAGAAGATGCGTGCAAGTTTCACATGCCTTTGAGGGTGTGCCAGGACATTGTTCATGGCAGCTGCATGGCACCACTGTAGGTCCCCTGACATGTGACATAGATGAACTGCTGCCAACACCTTCAAATTCCTTTATTGCCTAAAGGTGCTTAAAAGCAATGGTCATGGCTGTCGCTGGGTATGCAGTACTGATGTTGGGATGGTAGCAATGCCACTGTGTCAGTTTGGGGCATGGTTCTGGCATTCTCCAGAGGCAGACTGATGCCTAAACATGATTTACCTGGATGCAATTGAGATTGGTACCCTCCTCATGCAGCTAGCACATGAATGCAATGCATCTGACCAACCAGTCTCCTGTCTGCATGGGGAAGCTGAAGATGATGTAAGACAGGATTAATCCTGTGGGACTGGACAAAATGGATGTATGTTTCCCACAAGTACTCCTTAGGTGCCTCAAGCCAAGAAAACACAATCTCAGTACCTTCCTGTTTTACAGCAACCCTTGTGCAGCACACGAAAAGCTCTTTCAGAGCTAGCTCGTTCTACAGACTAGAAGGGGCGAGGGTCACTAGGTCATTACAGAGACTCTCATTTACACATCATAAGCTTCTCCTCTGACAGGTGGTTTAGGGACTAGTAAGAATTCTGTTCACATTTAATATCACAGGTTGCTGAAATGTGAATGCAGGGTCTTACTCTGGTTCTGTATGAAATTAGCAGTTGGCTATAATTTAGGATTTTAATTTTTTAGATTGTATGAGCTCATAAACACACAAACACAGTTGCACAGAAACATACACAGACATAAGAACAACAATTATTTTGTATATTTTTCTATGTCACCTTCTTATCCCAGTAGGTGTCTTCTACTTGCTGTACTACTCCAGGCTCATGATTTTATGTCTACCATAGTCTGTCAGGACACAGCTTTCTCTTTTTCATGGTTTTTCACTATCTGTATTGCTGCCACCAATGCTACACTCCAGGTTCACCCATTGATCGCAACTTTGGTTGAACGTTTTTCAGCAGGCGGCTTATTCAGTGTTTCTAAAGGAGGCCCTAATATAGAAAAAGGTGATGGTAGGGAAATGTTTTGGATTTTTTCACTCAGTACAGCTAGGCTGTATTCACTGAAGTGGGAGAGAGATTGAGTATTGATGCCAGAAGATGGTATTGTTGCACTCAGGATGGGAAGGAAGCTGTTGGTTGTGCCATGGCTCTTTGGCTCTGCTGCAGCTTGGCAGAGTGTCTGTGTCAGCAGCAGCACCAGCACCAGGTCAGGGCATTATTAGACCATCAAATCACATATTTTTCTCTGCCAACATCATTATTTCTTTCAGAGTGGGAGGGAAATAGTGTGGCTTGTTTCTATACCCCTGGAGCCTTGAACCTAAGTTTTTATTCAGGAAATAAATCATGATCATCCTGATTTACTGTAGGGCAAAACCAGACAATATAGTATTTCCCTTTAACGCACAAAGCTAAATACCTGCTCCTGTAAGGACCTGGGAACAGGGGGGAAAGAATTATATAGGCTTGGTGAGGTCTAGAAAAACAAGAAATACATCAAAAGTCAGAAAAAGAAAAGTGTTGGCAGAAGAAAATGCTGCAATACTTCCCCAGCACCCTGCGCCTCCTCAGGTTCACAATTAAAGAAGGGGGACATAGCTAAAGATTCAGATAAGACTACAAAGGCTGTTAAGGGCTCAGGGAGAGAATGAAACAGAAATTTCAAAGCAAAGGCAAAGAGAGGAAAAGGCCTCTGAAAGAAGATGATGGCAGACTGACAGAGTGTCACTCGGCGCTGCTGATATGTCTTACAGTCCCCAGAGCTGGGACTGAGGAGGCATCGCATCAGGTTCTCGACAGAAAGGGCTTCCACTGTCACTCACAGGCAGCCTTCGAACTGATCAAAGGGTACTGCTAAAAACACACACTGAAGTCAAGAGTCCAAGAGAGAGCAGGTCGCCTACAGGCAACACCTTCAGCATAAAATATGTAACAGACAATAAAGCCCATGCTTTAAAATAAAGGCAATTGCTTGAGGTTCCAGTAGCCACAAGAGACGCCCTCCCTGTAACTAATGGGAAATTATGACACTGTCTAAAGCATTCCCTATTCTTTTGGGGTACAAGTGTACTAGCAGCTTCAATTGGAACGAGCTTATTTGATATAAATATTTATATCTGCATAACTCCCCTCCCTAACCATACTGGAGACATAAGGAACTCGGCAGCAATTGCTTCAGGCCAACGCTCTGCTTCAGCTATCACAAGAAAATGGCAAGTGCAGTCGTAGCCTTTGTCACCAGCTGCCACCCACTTACTCAGGCGCTTGCCAAAAAGAAAGGCAGGCGGTTACTCTCTGACAATGCCAGAGGAATTCTCACTTCTTAATAGCTAAAAGGATCTCTAAACCCCCTCTGCTAAATTCATACTGAAAGGGCTAAATCTTGGTACACTATTAATATGCTCAAGAGACAAAGCTTGGAAATCTCTCACCTTCTTATATACTTCAGGCAGGAACTTCCTTCACAGAAATAACCTCTTTTATAACAAGACAATGAAATTTGTTACAATTAAACAAAATAAAGGAGTGAAGACCATTGCCAGAGTTTCATGAGCCACAGAGTTCTTTGTACAAGTCATGAAATTCTCTTGCAAATGGAAATTAAGTATTCTGTAGAAACTGGAATCATTATGTACGAAGATAAAGCAGAGCCCTTGCTGCCCCATATCCCTAATGAGTGAACTACTTCATGGTTTGATTTAGTGTTTCTAATAAAGAACCAACAATGATTTGGCCGACATCACATATATATGAAACAAGGTGAAACAGAGAACCACAGAAATAAGACTGAATTAAACCAAAGCTAGCTCAGTTTAAAATCAGTCTGACTCCCTGGACTTGTGTGAAATTACTCCTTATTCATCTGGATGTAAGTAAACATAGAACGGTGTTTGTGAAGGGCTGGATGTAGTGTAGTCCTGGGGCAAGGAATGAAGAAAAGTTTAGTTCAAGTTTTTTAATTTTTGTTTTGGTTTGGTTTTTATTTCCACCTTTGAATAGTCTCTTACATCAAAGTTCTCTTTAGGCAGTATCAAAGATGTCAAAAAAAAAATGCATAAAGTGTTGCAGTCCTGCTGATTCTGCACCACACCTCATCTAGCCTTGGAAAAAAATCAGTAACATGTTAATGCACTGACCTCTTCCAAGAAGCAGACACCCATGTTGCTTGTTTCCCAGCTAATGCATAGAAACTGGGAGTGGGAGAATATTGGGAAGGATGAGTGTCAGGCACAGTCATATACTGGTAGTGAATTGTCCATGTTTCGAGTTAGAGAATGTGCAATTACAGTTGGACGGGGGGGAAAGCCCACAACCTGAAAATAACGTAGGGACTGGGTATTTACTTTGTTTGTTTTCTCTGGCCTATATACTTACTGGAAGTCATGGGAAAGCAGGCTCTTTTTTTTTGTTGTTTGTTTGTTTGTTTTGTTGGTTGGTTGGTTTTTTGTGATAGTCTACAGGAGGATTTGGCAAATATGACAGAGGAAAACCATGAGCAGATATTCCCAAGGAGTTGTTATGTGAGAGAATTGAAGGACTGCAGGGTGAGGTATGGGAATTAAATGTCCTCACAAAATTCACTGGGAAAGCTGCTTTCATTAGCTGTGTTAAGCTCCAAGAAATGCAAATGACTGATCTGTAAAGAACGCAGAACCCGGTGCAGTGTGACTAACCCACATCCCCTTGCTCCTTGCTGGCCGAACAGCCACTCTAATGTTCAGTTTGCTGTGAAAAAACAACTCCTTTGCTTGTACCGAGCTGGCACCAAGAACCAGCTAAATCTTTTATGATGGGACTGATCTAACAGCTTCATCTGGCTGGTGCAGGATTACAGCAGCATTTCCTTCGTGGAGAACTAGGCTTTAAACTGAAATAAAAAGTTTCTCTGTAAGGCTCCTGTGTGAAAGGTCCCTTTGCAAATCATCTCCCACTAGGAGACTTTCCCTTTCCCATGGACTGATAAAAAATAGTAATAAAAGCATAAAAAAAAATCTCGAGGTCATCCCTTAGCTTCTTGATATTCTCTATTCTTTCCTAAATTTATATGTATGAGGTAACATTCTTTAGGAAAGATTTGATACTGAAGAAACTCAAAAGTATGGTAAGAAAGAAGGGTTTAAATGGCATGCAAAGTTTAGCTTTGTTTGTTTGTTTTTGAACCCAAATACATTCTGGAAGGACCTGGATTTCTCATCACTTCCTCCTGTAATGAATTAGAAAGTCTATTCACACAGACAAAACGCATATTGCAAACCAGTATCTCAGATGGGACTTGAGCTGTGATGAATGAGGCCAAGGCTTGCCTCACTTACTAATGTGCTGGTGCCTCTTGTTAACAAAAAGCCCCCTAGCAGTGTAGCTAAAGAATAGAGATCTATATGTGAGTTGATCTCAAAATGTATTTGAGATATGTATATGTACTTATATCTCTAAATATATTTATTCAAATCCCTAGGAATCTTTGAAAAATTCTTTCGCCTCTATGTGTGGAAATACGCTTTGCTGTCAACATGTTTTCTTGGTGAGGAGGAGTTACTAGGGGGTGTTTTCTTTCTCAAAGCCCTTTATAAGACAGGAGCAAAACAAAGATACCTAGCTTTTACTGTTGGGTTGTTGTTGTTGTTGTTATTATTATTATTATTATTCAGCAAGTCTGGTATCCATTCCATGTTTCCCATCTATAAAATCAAGATAATACTCAAAGGCACTGTTTTAAAGTATTTTGAGATTGTCATGTTAAAAATTAGCCTTTGCCTCTTACTAATATGTTAGTTTAACACCTATTATAAATCCCATTAGATTTGTACTTGGGTTGGTATCAGGAAAGCAAATGCATAAATGTCTGTGACAACCACTGAGGTAGAAAATGAATTCAGCAGTATCTACTGAATTTGCTAATAATCTCAGTTCAAGTATCTGACAGAGCTGGAACTGCAGTACCTGGTCTGGAAGTAGGCAGGTGATCACTGAATCCTGACACTGGAAAAAGTGTGTCCTCCACAGAGCAACTCGTGTCCTGCTGTAATATGTACTGCGTCTTCAGCAATGTAAAGCAAAACAACTTTGGAAACAGATGGGCTAAGTGACAGTCAGATGTGTCAATATCTTGACTCAAGAGAATAGGAGGTCATAATTAAGGTTTTGTTTTGGCGCAGAAGTTTTAATAGCATAGATATTGTTCCTGGTATTTGTTGCAAATAGAAATCAATAACTTAGAGGGAACTGACAGCAGTGACAGGTATTGAAGTGGCAAAAACTACTGGAGACTTTCCTCTAATTTTTGCTGCTGTTATGAAAGGTTTGGATACTCTGGGTATAGCGTAATGCAAACCTCTGTCCACTCAAGAAAGATAATTTAATGTGTGAGTTAATTAATAATAATATAAACTATTTTAAGATATTGCCTGATACTAATGTACAACCTGGTTGCACACAGTATGAATTTTTCTACAGACCAGTTTTTCTAGTTTTTCACTTTAGTTGGTCCTTGCTTTATTTAGAAATAGTAAAATTATTTTTTCCTACTCTCTCGTATCTCTGATACAGACTAAACAGTAAGTATTACTAGAAGATACAGGGGTATAACAATATGTCTTTATTTGAGCTACTGCCAAGTTAGAAACCTTGCATCAACACTTCTATCAGTCTCTCAGACTTTAAAACTAGTGCTTCAGCTTGTATGGTTAGTTCAAAAGATTGCAAATGCAAAGTTTACAGAAGTGTATGACAGTGATATATTTGCCAGTAGCAAATTAGTCCAAGTGAGTTGTAAAGCTTGCACTGACATATATAATCCTTAGCAGGTTTCAAACTGTCTCCTCCAGGCTATGATTAATTTCATTAGATATTCTTAAAGTTAAGAAAAAAGGGAAGAGTAATAAGGTAGTCTGTCAATCAGAAGTTCTAGAACAAAATAAAATCTCAGATTAAGTAATCTTTCCATACTGTGGACTTGATCATCATCACACTGAGATGAGAATGGTTCTGCTTCACTCATAACCCGTACATTTAAGTCGATAAAGATTTAATAATAGCACCAAGAACTGAAATTACAGTCTGATGTATTTATCTCAAAAGATCACCCCCAAAATGGAGATTATGTACCAATGTGTTTCAAATTTAGCCGTTCAAAGTACCTTTGCAAGGGCCTGTAGTGACAGGACATGGGCCAATGGCTTCAAAGCCAATAGATTTAGATTAGATATCAGAAAGAAGTTCTTCACGTAGAGGGTGGGGGGGCACTGGAACAGGTTGCCCAGAGAAGTGGTGGATGCCCCATCCCTGGAAGTGTTCAAGGCCAGGCTGGGCGTGGCTTTGAGCAACCTGGTCTAGAGGAAGGTGTCCCTGCCCATGGCAGGGGGGTTGGAACTAGATGGTCTTTAAGGTCCCTTCCAACCCAAACCATTCTATGATCCTATGATTCTCAAATAAAATGGAATATCATATAAATGGGGAAATTGTGCCCATGTCAAAATGCCATTACATAGTTAATATGCAAAACTATGCATATTGTGCAATAAAGACTATTTATGACATAAGTGAAAGATTAAAACAGTAATTTACAGCTATAATTCTGCATTGTTATGGTCAAGTTATGAAGCAAATTGATACATTCATCACAAAGACAGATCTATGTGGGAAGGCAACTTCCAGCCTAAGTACCTAATAATGGAAATTATCATTAAGATGGCCCCATTGACTAATGACAAAATGAATTTTGTTAATCCTTGGTGATTAACAATCGTTTTTTCCCCTGATCATTCCATCAGATTTGAATTCTCAAAAGAAGCTTGACCTGCTAATAGCAATGATATCTTTTAAAGGGAGGGAAGTCACAGTTTGGCCACCATTTCTCTTCTCTGGTAATGCCCAGTCCGTGATTCCCTCCACACAGGTTTTCCCAATCACTTGCCCATGTGGCTGATTAGCTTCTGCAGTTGGGATGCTTGGCTTTGCCTTTACCATGGTGTTGTCTGGCACCTGGCTGTCATTGACCTCAGCTGTTGCCCTTTACACTGACCCTTTAGTAGGTAGGAGAGAGCAGAGGTGGGAGGGGAGAGAAAGGGGAGGAGAAGAGGTAGTTTATTTCTTACAGCCCACTTCTTTTCAAATGCTGTCCATTACAGCTTTCTACAACATAAAGAGCTTGATCTCTCTCCTGTGTCTTTTTTTTGCTTTTACATCATTACTGGATCTTTGAGACTTTCTTTTTTTTAATTTAGTTTCATTTTTTACTCTCTACCTTCTTTACTAATGGACTTTTACCCCACTTCTAGCTTTCTGTGATAGCACATCTGAAGACAGAAAACAGCAGCTGAGCAGCATGGTAGTAAGTATAAATAACCTGTGTTCAGCACAGCATCCAAATTTTCTCAGAGATTACTGCTTTTATTTTCACAAGAGGTCTGTGATAAAGGGTGGGTAGTGGTTTCATGTCACAGAGAGGAATCTGAACACAAAGAGGTGGACTGGTGAAGGGGTTTAAGGAGTGAAGTTATGTGTTTTGAAATCTAACCTTTAGTGCCTACCTGTCAGAGCAGAGTCCAGAGCTCTCTGTTAAATCTACATGGATAGGTCTGGGTGCCTAGGACATAGATCCTCAGCTCTCTGAAAACAGAGGCATTTAAAGTCAATGTGTAATGTTAGGCAGCAGGAGATACTTTAAAAAGGGATAGGTCTGAACTTCCACCCTTCTCTGGAGCTTTGCCAAGTTAGCTGAGCCTATAATAAGTCAGCTATTCATTTGGGCACAGTACTGGAACCTTTTACATGACCCTCTTCCAGAAATCAGGTCAAACGGCAGATTTACCTGGAAGGGTAATGACGTTGCATGGTCCCCAGTGTCAGTGTTTTCAGTTCTGGCATGCGTGCTCTCCTGTAAAGTGAGATAGCTGCAGAGACCTCCATGTTTGCTTCAGGGCTTGTTTGTCACCACTGCCAACTCTTGGAAGAATAGGATTACACCTTTACTGGGTCAATGATGATGAGAAGAACTATAGAGGTTAACAGCTAGGGACCTAACTCATTCTTCTGCAAAGTCCAATCACCTGAAAAAGGAGGAGGATAACGCACCACTCCTCCTCCTCCTTCTCTGCAGGACTGCTTTGGGTTCAGCTCTGTCGTAGCTGCACAGGTGCTGGAAGATGTGGTCTTGAATTGCCTCAGTTGCCCAGATCTGAAGCAAAACAAAGATTTTCTCCACAGCAGGTGACTTCTTCACCCATTTAGACTTCTGAAGGATGTGATGGCACTGTTGCTTCAGTTTACTATCTTGTTTGTGAGACAAAATGAGATCTGTCACTGGTTCTCCACATCAGCAAAACATGCGAAGAACAAGGCCATCAATTCTCTTGGCCATCTCAGTGGTGAATAACATCAGGGTGACCAGAGTACTTCTCACATGGGAAAAACACAGCAGCCTGTGAGAAGGGTGGTTTATGTGCTCAACTCAGGCAGCTGCAATTTTCTCCTTGGCAGTGCTCGCTTAGGAGTTACTGCTAGTGCCAGCATCAACTTTAGGGAGTGTCTCAGGAAAGGGACTATACTTTATACAACCATTTGCATCCCCCTTTAAAACCTTTCTCATCACAGTAGATCCTTTTCAGTCATCCATGGATGTTGTCATGTGGTTAACAACACAAACTGGCATGCTTAGCCATTCTAATTTCTGTGTAGGATTATAGTGCAGTGGAAAAAGAAGAGCTAATACAAAGGTTTGAGCTGGCGAAGGCAGTTGGGCTTTTTGCCACTTTTTCACTATAGCTCCTCCGATGCCTCTCACTTCTGCTTTGCAATAACCCCTGGTACTCCCACCACGCAAATCTTGATCAGAGTCTGTCAGTTATGGTTTCAATGCGCCAGATGCGATGTTATGTTATGCCAAATGTGGCCTGAACAAAGTGGTAGCGTGACTCACTATCAGACTCTCTTCTCCTGTGAGCCAAACAAGACTTAATAATAATAATAAAAAAAAATTAAAAAAAGAAAATTAAAGGCAAGGGGGGTGGTGATTTTAAACATGACTGGTTTTGTATGTTGGTTGGGTCTGTTGGCTTATCTCCCTACACATGTTAAAAAGCAGCATGTTTACTAGCCTTTGTTTTTACACAAGTGAACAGTGAAGGGCCTCAAATAATATGGGTGGAAAACAGCTTGAAAAGAGGATTTTTTTTTTTTAAAGTGCATGGATTTTTGGGGTTGTCTGGAGCAATTTCGCAGAAACAAGAGCAGATTAAAGGAGGTAATGACATGTTTGTAATTTCATTCCTAAGGCTCACAGTGTCCTTGCCTCTGTCTCGTTTTTCAGCCTGGAGATAAATCAAGGGCTTCAATTTCCAAATCTTTCATACAAGCTTCACAAATAAAAATGCTGACAAAAAGTATCTGCTTTTAAATGGCTACTTGCAAGCACTGACAACTAGCAGTCTATACATCTTTCACCTTACAGGAAAGAGAAACAGTATAGAGTTGCCAGAAAAAATGAAGAGGAGAAAGGCAGTGCTCCTAAAGTTAAAATAATCTGAAAGTATGACAACGATAAACCATTTACAGTCATGTTTTGAATGCTAGATGAAAATAGATTTCAGGTGGTGTATTAACAAAGCCTCACAGCTGCCTGGCATGGGAAAAAGGAAAAAAAAAAAAAGGATGGGAAGTTAGAATATGAAGTAGAGAGACCATGTGGATAAGCAAAATTCCTTCCTGCCCCCAGCTGCCCTCGCAGCTGCTGTGGATGCTCCACATGTGCTCTGCTATGCCCACCGAGAGCTTGTGCGTGACTGGGGAGGAGTGGGAAAAAGGCACTGTGAAAACCAGCACAGATTATGCTGGTTAATATTGAATAATTTGCTGTATCTGTTAGCTGCAGGCTCTAGCTTTAGCAGGATATGAATTCCAATTAAAAGTCAGAGCTGGAGCAGTCGATAGCAATAGGTAAACTAGGCCAGTTACTTTGCTGAAAGTAGGGGTGATGGCTGAAATGGCAGCTAGGAGTGCTTCAGCTGGCAGCACTGTGGAGTCCCTGAACTCCTGGAGACTCTGGTCATGGCCCCATGCAGTGTCTCCCCAGAGGTATTGATGTCTGGTAGTTATACCTATAGCCTCCTTGGTCTGTGGGATTCAATTTTGTGTGAAGATTGTAAAGCCATGTTGTGATCTTGAATCCCCCACTATAACCCAGCTGCCATTAGAGACAGAATAGTGTGTCAGACTTCCCCCCCACCCTATGTTCAGTTACTTGCCTTCATGAAATATTTGACCCATTTCAGCCTGAAGCCAGAGGATAACTCTGCATGTGGACTGTGCAGCGCTCTGGGTCTCTGGCCTGAGTGCAAGATCTAAACTGATGGTGCAGAATAAATGCACCCACCCACCTGCTCTTCCCAGGAGACCTCTCGCTCTTTATTCCCTGCTAACATGTACTTAATGCCTTTCAGTCAGCTTGTCTCCTTAAGGCTTCTGCCTGGAAAATCCTGAAGAGATACCCAGCAGTTCCCAGATCTAGGGAATAAAACGGCACATGTTCTAGGCAGTTGAAGAGCCCTAGGTAAATTTATTGCATGCACGAGCATGTCATCCATATGGTGTATGGTGCCTAGGATTTGCCAGTGTACATGCTGTGGGCAGGATCTGAGGTGGCTGCAATTCCCTGGTCCAGCAGGAACCACACTCATGTTTCACACAGCGGACAAATGGCCGCAGTCTGCCTGGATCTGACTTGAAAGACAGAAAACCGGAACATGTCAGGGAAGCTTGTATCTGTTATAGCCCTACAGATGAGAAAAGACAGGATATAAAAGATAGACCATGTTGTCTATCTAAAATAAAGGTTTATCTAAAATGTGTGAAAACTGCCTTTGAGACATAATAGCTTCCTAGAGCAGGGAACTAGCATGCCACAGCCTTCTATCAATGGGTATATACAACCTGCTCAACAGTCTGATTATCTTTTTCACTGCAGACTTAGTCATCTAGCTGGATTCAAAACCAGCTTGGAGAGAGTGGGCACTCTCATTTTGCTCTTCACAACTTATATTTCAAGGTCAAGCAAGCCCTGTGAGCCTCGCTAGCCTAATTCTGCTTTTCCGTTTTATTACTATTGTTAAATGATTAGGAAAAGTTTTTACTCCAAGTAAGAGGACTTGCCACCTCAGAGCCATTGAGAGATAGGGCTCAGTAAGCAGCTATCACTGAGTTTTTATTTCAGGGAAAGTTTTAGAAAAAGACTACTTTAATCTGTAGGCCTGGAAACTAATCTGTGAATAAGAGTAAAAGGGTTAGTATTTTTAGGACATATTATATGTTCAAAGGGCTGGGCACAGTGCTAATGTACAGCCATTAACAAATTGATCTTCAACCCCTGTGTGCAGTTAAGTAGGAAAGTTTTACAGATGGGAAAACTGAGACAAAATGCCTTGCTTGAGGCTGCCTGGTGACAGAGCTGGCTTCAGAAGTCAGCATCTCCTGTCTCCCTGTGTCCTTCCTCCAGACAGCACTGCCAAGCAGCAAAAACCAAATCAGAGACGCCTTTCTGCGAGGCATAAAAGAAATGACCATGAAATAAATATAAGTTAAAGCAAAAGGCAGTCTAAACAGTCCTGCTGCATTTTGAGTGCCAAGGTCTGCAGAGCAAAGCTGCTGATATTTCGGTAAAACCAACACCAAAGGCATTAAGTTTATTATCAATATCAGATCATTGCCCATCTCAGTAATCACTGGACTGTGTGTTTGATAAAAGAACATTTGAGAACTGCTAGGCTGTTATTATATATAATTGCTCTTTACAATGACTGGATATCTCTAGTGAAAATGAATCAGTGATCTCTACTGTAGCAGAATCTATTAAATAATTGGAGAGCATGGCTAGGATCTTTGATGTTGAAAGGAAGAAATTCAATAAGCAGTCTCATCAGGCTCTAACACAGGGAAAAAAAAAAAGGGCTGCAGGCAGGAACATACCGACACTACAGGTCAGTGAAGGTTTATGGATTTGTGTGCCTTAGAAAGGAGGCAGAACCTAGCTGTACGGGACTGTTGAACCATTAGATACCTCAGGGGGTGTCAGAGTATTGTTGTGCAGCCTTCTAAAAATATAAATGGTAGGGCCAGACATCAAATGTTTCTCCTCTGCCCAGGTTTTATGAGAATATCGTGTGTCCTGAGGAGATGTCAGACCTGTGCTTCAGCTGTTTTGCTACTTGATACTGGCACGTTATCCTTAGAATAGAAATTTTCACATTTATTAACCCATTTCTACCTCATAGACTCACATCTTTCCATCAAAGAAGTGCCTGTTTGTCTTTGAATTAATAGCTTAGATGTATATACTGGCCTTCATTACAGAAAAGCATTCAGCTCCCTCTCCTAGATGGAAGACAGATGGCAAGTACTTAGTACATTGCCCTGGGAGGAGAGTGCTTGGCTGAAGAAAGCACACACACACACACACAGAAAAATCCTTATTTTCTTCTAACAAGAGGTACCCTGGGACCTTTAATGTGACCATGGGACCAGCTTTTACTGGCTCCTCTGAAAACACTGTACAGAATACTCGTTGTGATGCACTCTTTATCTGAAAGGGTGAAGGAGCAAAAGGTATCGTGGGGCTTTGGGGACCAAATTATAACTCCCTCATGTTCACGCTAACATTTATGCTGGCATTAGGCCATAGAAAGGATGTTTGAAGAAACAGCTGAGAAGATCAGGTTAATGATTTCCTCTGTGAAGATTTATAGTAAAAGAGACCGAAGCACTCCAGCTGCAGTTAGTTACTGTGTCCGCAAGTACTGGGGACAGTTGGTACATGATGCAGTGACGGTGTCAGAGTGGACCACCCTACAACTGTGCAGTGGCCAGTTCCTGTATTAGACCTAATTTATCCCACGCACCTTGATGAACAAGTCAGGCAAATGGCAGGAAGTTTGTCAGGAGAATGTATGAGTACTGGTGCTTTCTCAGTGTCTCTTGGGCAGAAAACCAACCTCATTTTTGGTGTTGACCAGTACTCTGGGCAAGTGCAAAGCAGCAAGAAAGAAGGTTGTTCCAGGGTCTGTGTGTAAGAGGGTGGCATGCTGGAGAAGCTGGAGGGACCTTGGTCTCAATCCCAAATCCTTCTATCCCTTGTACAGGCTTGGGTGAAAGGAATAAGATGGAGACACCCCAGTGCCTTCATAGACAGAGCCCCAAATCCTTCTGACTTGCAGGCTGTCAAGCTACTCTCTGTCCTTTTGCTCAGTATGACATTGAAAATCCTTTGGACAGCATCATGTGATCTCCAGATCAGTTATGCAATGTTTGCAGTATGTCTCAAGGAGTCCATGTTACTGTTGTTCTGTATCAGTTTTTCTTACGTTCAATATCTGTTTCAAGACTCATAAATACAAAGGTAATATTAAGTGTAAATTTTACCATTGTAAGGTTTTAAATACTAATCTTATTCAAAGGGTTCTCACCTTTAGTGAGACACATCTATTGTATAACATGATGATCTAAGCAGTTCCAGGGCCATATGAATACAAATTATCTTTTTTCACTTGGTGTTAAACTGTGGGAGGAAAACGTCTAAAAGAGAGACAGATTTATAGTATATAAGTTAATGCTTTTTCAGAAGTCTCAAATGAAGTTGGATTGCTGCAAAACTATTTTTCTCATAAAACCTTCTCTTCCTTGTCCACCTTTTTCAAGCTTAAGCAAATCAAATGGTGAAGTCACACACAGATCAAAGAGAATGTTAAACTGTAACTTTCTTGACTCCTTTTCTCTTTTAGGATCAGTAACTTTTCATCTCAGATGTAGTGTCTTGATTAGCTTTTTTTCTTACCTCTACGCTATGCTACAGTATTTCTATTAAAATTGCTTTGCAAATTCATAGCTCACCAGTACAGTGAGGAGCTGAAGCCTCCATGTTGTAAAAATGAAACTTTGCTTGGAGTACATGATTAAAAAGGGCAGACAATTACAGGGAAGCAAGCTAATCCCAAGAGCATATTGAGCTTCAAATATTGATCCATATTTTAGACACTTATAGCATCTCTTAGAGCTGTTGGGTTCTGTGGTAAAATGATAAGTTTGTATTTTTCAGACCAGCTTCCAAGGTGTCCCAGTATTCTTGCACTCGAGGCTTACCAGTGCATGTTCAGTCACAACAGGACCGATAATCTTTGTCAGAGTGTGGCTGTGGATAGATTTGGGTTTCAGAGCTTGCAGTTCTTGAGGACTGAGGCTTTAAATCTCTTCTCCTGTGAGCAGAGTATGAGCTGAACACAGAGCTGGAAATCAGGGTATATATATGTTCTGCTTGTCTGGCAATGGGCTGCTGGTGTGTTGTGCTGCCCAGTTGCTTTGAGGCAGCTGGCCCTCACTGCTATGCATAGTAGACCAGTTACTCCAAACAGCATGTCCCAATTATCTCTTATTTTCTTTTTCCTATTTTTATTGCCTCTGCTGTGCCTTTTAATTGAAATAAATGGCAGCCTTTGGTTTTTTATTTGTACTTTGGTGTATATTTTTCCTTTGATGACAAACAATGGATTCTTCCTAATTCCAATTTATGAAAACTATAAACCAGATTTTGGTTCCTGTTTTACCTGTGCCACCTCAGTGTCATGTAATGCTCATACCTCTCTGGCCTGGGGTCCTCCTAGGATGAATTGACGAACTCCCCGTAGCACTGGTATGAGGGCTTCAGTCCCCTTTCCCCTGCAAGTCTCTGCAGGAGGCATCCAGCTAAGAGAGCAGGGCAAAGGAAAAGGAGCCTCACTCATGCACTACAGAGGTCTGCAGTTCTTCCACCAGGATGTGTTAGGAGCCATGTGGCTATTGCCACTCACAGCAAGCCTGAACATCTCCGTCTTGTAATGACAAGAACACTGCAGTGTGATTAAAATCTGCTTTGGCTTGCTCCTGCGCCTCATCTGAATGTGACTGTTTGCTATAAAAGCAGACTGAGGCCCTTGAGATACCCTGGCTTATGGAAAGAATAAGCCAGTGTAGATGGCTTTTCCATCCTTGAAACAGAAAATCACTAAGCAAAAACGATTTGAATAGTTTCTTAGAGGTAACGTCTCTAAAAACCTATGCTTTCTGTATTACAGATATGCTTTTTATCTCATCAGCACTTCAGTGCAAAGACCATCGAGGTTTTAAATTGGCTCATTTTATGTTTATGAAGACTTTCTATATTTTAAAAAAATGTCATTTAGAAAGCTTACTGGTATATACTGATACTTCAAAAGCAGTAGAGAAAGATGTATGTTTCAGATAGTCAAGACTCCTGGGGTGAGTTAGGTTTAATATTTTGACAGGGAGAAATTCCATTAACTTCATATAATTAGCACCAAAGAAAGATTTTTATTTATTAAAAAGCTTAATATTTTATTGCATTAAACATCAAGATTGAATTTTGCCTTTTTTTCAGCAGACATCCATTTTATATTTAGTCTTGAATGTGTATTCTTTGCCATACTCTGCTGTTGTGAGCTTAATATGCACCCCCCATTTATCACAGTGTCTTGTTTTCCACGGTCTCAGTTCACTTACCATGCTTAGATCCTTTGCTGCTGGGATTTTATGATTATCATTTTTACTTCTTGGTTTATTGTAAAATTTTAAGGACATTATTATACAGGTGAGATTCATAATTAAAAGTTACTGGGTTTTTTCAATGTTCACGTACAAAAATGGAAGTAAATTCAAGCAGATTCACAATTCTGTCAAGATAGCTTTCTGAAAATGAAGAACACAAGCTGACCTTGATCTGCTTTCCAAATGCCATGTAACCAGTCTTATGCCAGTGATGTAGTCCATTGGAATGGAAAACATGGAGCTGGAATATTATGTGCCCAGATGATTCCTAGTTCATGGGTAGAGTAACCTCAGCTGTTCTTCTAGCTGCCATAAAGTGGTCCCACAGCTCCTACAAATTAACCAGTTTGGGTGGGAAGTGAATGATTCAAGATAAAGGAAGGTAGAGAGGCAGCTTTAAGCCCCAAGCAATTTAGAATCTACTTTTGGAAGAATACGATCCACAGGATAACAGTAAAATGGTAAGATAGGGTGTGATACTGACAGCATTTAGAGAACTACTGTCAATCTTAGTGAAATGTAGGTTATATGGAGAGATTTGAAGGAAAAGAATGAGTGCTTTGCTGACAAGAGAGAAGAGGCTTTTTTGAAGTATGAGAACTTTGCTTTGAAGAGGATAGCAAGTTTAGGGAAGGAATAGACAGAAAAAAGGAAGATGTATGAATGGTGGTATTATGCTCTAGTGTTTAAGAAATAATGAGCCTAATGACATAGGTGAAAATTTTTTTTGAAAAGTATTGCAAGGAAACCTAACAATGTATTTTTCATGGCTGGCGGTTTCTAAGCCCTACTCTCTGCCATGAAGTTTCCTTTAATTATTTACGGAATTAGCTATTTCCCTGAATGTATTTAGAGTTTAAATAATATTTGTTAATTATTTTCTCTCCTTGAAAATGGAAGGAAGAAGGAATAAGGAATAAAGTAAAGGCATTTTGGAAATAATTTTAGATTTGTATTTTCCAAGTAGCTAAACACAGAACTGCATAAAAGTGGCACACTTTTACTCATCCACTTCATCAAATTACCATATTTGCTTGTTTTACTGATTAAACTTAGTATACCGGCTCACCCTGAGAGAATTTAAGTAACAAGATAGAGAGAAAACTACATTTTAATCGTGTTCTTGTATCACAACATTGAGCAGTTCTTTACTTGCTTCTTTATTTAAAAAGTCTTTTCCTCAGTTGCACCTGTATCTGCAATGATCCTTAGTTGCATTACCCACAACAGTGCAGAAAGTAGAAGCAGCAGAAGTGAGCCAGACATATTTCTAACCTGTTTAAGTGCAATGGGGAATCCTAATGAGAGAAGGCTGATATTCTTCTGGAAAGTCAGCTTTACAAGCCACAGTCAGTCCTAAGCGCTGTGTAGGTGCTTTGCCCCGTTATAGGTTTGTAGTACATAACACACAGGCCTCTCTCCATTTGTTCAGGGAGAAACTTACTCTCCTGCTGCCTTGTCTCCTCCAGCCCAAGTTTTATACATTTGGGCACCGATTCATGCTATAAAACCCTAACAAAATGTTTTCAGTTGGTAAGCACCTCTGAAAGCCACGGGAGCTAGTTAAAAGGGAACAACAGACACATGTAAACTGCCAGAGTTCAGGACTCAGAGTGCTGTTGAGGATTTCTGTCTGTGCATCAGAGCTCTCTGTAAACCCACTTGGATGTTTCTGGTAGACTGGTGTAACGAAAAGCGAGGCCAAAGCTTTGCTGCTCAAGTTAAATGTGTGCTGCTGTTCTGTGCTCGTAAGACAATCATTATATCTTAATGGCATATAACAGTCAGAACTATTTTCAGTTGCTCAGCTGTTCCTGGTTGGGGTTAGAGGACTGCAGAGTGAGCCCAGGCAGTAGTAAACCTCTAAGGAATACAAATAACTTAATCAAGGCTGTTTTCTGCCTGCTGAGTGTAGCAGCTAGCGTGGAACAAAGGGCTGGCATGAAAGCCCTAGATTCCTCCCAGGCAGTCACTCCTTTTGGGGAAAATGGGATGCAAACGTGGGACAATGAGCACATTATCTTAATTTCCATGGATAGGTAAGTTTATCTCTGAAAAGAACTATCAGGCCAAAAAGTGGGATGCTAGCTTGTTTTGGAGACACGGATTTCAGAGTTGAAAGTAATGGACGTTTTGCAGCTTTCCCAGTGGTTTCAGTTAACATGTCTTACTGATTACTCTGATCCAATAGCTACCTGAAATGCAGTTCTTCAATCCACCTGGGCACAGGCATGTGAATACTAAGTTTTCATTCAGTGTTCAGTTGTTGTTTCCCATTAACTTCTCCTTGTGATTTGTTACTGGAAAGATCAGTCTGCATTCATTCATTTCTATGTTTCAGAAGATTCTTTATTTTTAAGCCTAGATATTTCAGATATTGGTGAAACTTCCCTATGCAGGAATAAGCATGAATAGCAGTTGAAAGTTTCTAAGCAGGCATGTTCCCTTGCCTCCTAGATCAAGAGAGCTGTAACAACAAGAAAACAGGGAAAAAAAAGTTTATGTGTAAAACTACAGGTTTTTTCACCTTAGAAAAGTCAACAGGTCAATTAATATAGATCAACATCTTTGTAGTTTATCCACGGCAATCTAACTACTTGAACAAACACTTTAGAAACTTCTTACAGAAACCCACATGATTTTTTTAAATAGCTAATATTTTATTATTTTTAAGTGACATGACTTGAAACGGTTTGATGTTCTTTCCTAGTCTGAAATGGCTGTTTAATGTGGAGGAAGTGGATGGTCTCACTCCCTGAGAGAATGAAAATGGATGCCTACCCTTGCCAACTTGAGTGTTGCTTTAATAGCAACTCTTCCTTTTAAATTCCTTTCCACACATCTTCAAAATCCATTGGGACAGGAGGAGAAAAAAAAGGAAAAAAAGCCCTGTCATTCTATGGGAAAATATTTCCTGGAAGTGGAAATACCTAGGATCCTCATCAGTGTCTGAGGGCTAAATTTCAGGGCTGTGATTTGAGATCTTCAAGGACAACTTTTTAGTTCTGTTTGACTTATAAGGATTTTCTCTCTCTGGGTAATTACTTTATGTATGTATTTATATTTCATGCTTTGAACGATATATCTGACCTCACAAAGTATATTTTTCTGCCTATAAAGATTGTTCCTCTACATGACCTAACCTTTTTAGTTCTTGAGGCTTCATAGTTTCATGACATTTTGAAGATACTATTGTATGTAGTGACTGTAAAACTTAAGACCTATAGCAAAACAGATGTGAAGTCTTAATAAAAAGTATTTCCTTTTTAACTTCTTTTTGAACTTGAGCTAGTTTTATTTTGTAGGAGTGAACTGAAGAGCAGGGATTTATTGAGTAAATGTGCTGTTAAGCTACTACAGCTTAAGAATATATCTGATGTTTACTGTGTTGACCAATTTGTTCTGGTAGCTCTAATTCCCAGGTCGTAAGGTATTTTGGCTTTACCCTTCGGAGAAAAAGCTAAGGCATAAAGGCTTGCTACTTGTGTATGGTCAGTAAATACCAATTTAAATTATTCTTGAAGATTTTTGACATTTGTTGTACACCTTTGACAACCAGATTGACATGAAAGGCTATACTAGCTCCTGAGCAGCTGTTAAATTCCATTGTATCAATGATCTGTGAACTAAACAGAAGTTGACTGATAGACTGTAGCTTGCTTTGAAGAAGCCATCATGGGTCATTGGGTCAAACATGGCCTTTTAAGAAGGGACCTAAGTATAAATTCACAACAGCTTGAAAGGAAAAATTAAATAGCCTCAGGGCTATTTGGATTCTGTTTCAAAACTTCAAATAGTTTTCTGAGTGTAAACCCCTAGAAATGGAGCTCAGGCTTAATGTGTGTCTGTAAAGCACCAAGCATATCTGCAGGTGAGTAATCATCATCCACCCTGATGGCACATGAGTGTACATGCTACATCTACAGCTCTGAATAAGAAGGACTAGTCCCTCACCCCAAGGCCATATGGTGTCCACCAGTTCATGTCCAGATTGCATAAGCAGATTGACCAAATCTGAGTTTAAGTGGTCCTTGAACCTGGGATTCCTCTGGGTCCCCAAGACTGCTTTATTTTGAAATAGTTTGTGTGATTTTCTCAGTTTGAAACATCTCATATTACATCAAGGATTTTGTAAGAGCCTAGAACAGGTTTTTCCTTTGTTATGAGTCTTCCATGTTAGTAATAAATAACTGTATAGAGAAAAGAATCCAGATCCTGGGAAGTTTAATCTACATCACCTCTGGAGTGAGCTATATCTCTAGGGTGAAACTGGGCACTGTGGTTGAGAGGTCTAGTTGAAATACACAAAACAGCCAGTCTGGATGATCAGGAGCCAGTGCCTAAACTTGTTTCTTGGTCTTTTTTTTAGTGAACAAAGGAGCCACAACTATGTGTTTCTTTGTGCCACCCCTCCTGCCTGTACAGTAGCAGCAATAAACTTCTTTTCAGAAGTCTGCATTATCACAGATTTTTGTTTGTTTGTTTCTCTAAATTAGTGAGTGTCTGCTGTCATATTCTCTCCACACCTGGCCTATTGTATTTTGAGCCAGCTAATAAAATCTCCATTCAGGGCTCTCTTGGGAAGGTGTAGGAAGGAAACAGCTGGCTGTGACAGATAGTGCTTTGTGCTTCTAAAAGGTGTTAAGCATTACAGAGGTACAAGGCTTATATGAAGAAAATCACAAATCAGATGCAACATTTCTGCTAAATGCAGATGAAAAAAAAAATATTTTTGGGATATTGCAATAGTCCTTTAGATATATAAAACAAGCCAGTGATGGGCCTCTTGGAAAACTGGCAGCCAGGCTCTGTGACAATTACTGTCATAATACCAGGAACCAAATGCCAGTGGAGCAGTTGCAGACCTAAAGGCATAGTATAGTGTATTTATGCATCAGATTCCTCCCCTCCCCCACCCCAACAATGTTAGGGAATTTCTTTCTGCCTTGTTACCTGTCATTTTTCTCAGTTCTGGGATCAGTTGAGTGGACAAGTGTGTACGTGAGGGCAGTGAAGAGGTTCCTACTGGCTTGCTGCAGGTGCAATTTAAATTCTCTCTTGTCTTTGATTCGACGCTAAAGTTGGGCTTTGTTTCTCTCTGCCATTTGTGGCTTGTACTGGCTGTAGAGAATGCAATTTCCATGCGTAACTCTTCTTTTGAAAAGAAACTTCTTGTTCAAGGCTGGAAGAATTGTCCAAAATATAATTATTTATTCCCAATGTAAATTGCTATGAATTAAAACAAAAAGAAGTCAGTAAGTTTAGTAGTCTTAATTAGCCACTCTAATTAATAACCACAGGGATGTTTTCCCTAGCACAAAATGTACTTTCAAAGTACAAAGGATCTCCCCATAATGCTAATTGGTTATGAGTTTATGCATCTAGAGTTGCTCATCCTTGGACCTATAATGAGGTTGCATCTGTGTGTTGAAAAGTGGAGCAAGCATTTCCTTTTTTTAGGAGATCCACATAAAGCTGATGAATGGTGAGTAATTTGCTTATGAAAAATATCCTGAAGCATGACAACTGCCAAGGAAAACTTTCTCTTCTCAAGTCCTATGGAGAAATCTGAGGAGCAGTGAATACATGCTTTTGTTTATGACAAAGTGTTAAAAAAGGAAGTTGCTGAATACCAAGAACAATTTTGTTCTGAAGATATACAGAAAAAGCTAACAAATGCCAAATGGATTTTTCTGTAATAATGAGATGAGGAGAAAGCTAACAGCTACAGCGTAGAGGGTTTGCCCTATGCTTATTAAAATTTATAGAGGAGAAACTAATTGTTCACTTGCGGAAACTCAGTCAATGGGCCAAAGATATTTGCATGATTATGAATACTCTTGAGCATGTGGTGTTAGTATACATTTCTTGGTTAGTCTAAGTGTCTTGCCTAGCTGATCATTTGCCAAAAGAAGGGATACAACTGTTTTTTCCTCTTGGTTATGCAAAGGAATTCTAGGAGAACTTAGCAAAAAATAACTGTTCTATTAGTAGATACTGTTTGCTGCTTGGCTGAATATAGACCCGTATGTTGGTTGGAATAAGAGTTCCAAGCTGAATTACAACAAAATAGCTGATTTATATTGGATTTATGCAGCTTTATTTAACTGATACTGTTAAGAGAGTTTGGGGGGAGGGGAGTAGAAAAAAATTTCCCAGAAATGGTTACAGCTCTGTCTCTGTGGGTTTGACACTGAAAAGTCCTGCATGAATCTTTGGTATTAAAGGCACTGCAGTCTGTAGCAGCGATGTGTCAGATGAAAAGCAAGGATTGCCGAAGATGAAAGGGCACGAAGGGAAGTTGAGTCCTACCTGTAATGCCATTCCTTGCCTTCATCCCTTGGAGCAGACTAGGTCTGATTCCCCTAGTTCATGGTAGATTTGTGACTTCAGGGAAGGCATTAAGTGATTTAAGATTTGAGGCTTATCCCTTTCTGGGTAACATTTACTTCTTAATTCTGGGTTTTCTGCTAGAAATCTGTCCTGGTTTAACTCTGGCTAGCAAAATACCATGAAGCCGCTCTCACAAATCCCCCTCCCCTCCTCCAGTGGAGGGGAAGAATTGGAGGAAAAAGAAATAAGGAAGCTTGTAAAATTGAGATAAAAACTATTTACTAATTAAATCTAAATTAATATATACAAGTGCTACTAATAATAAATTATTAAAACAATAGAAAATAAAACATATGATAAAATATGATACAATTCCTCACCACCCACTAACTAAAGTACAGCAGGTGTTGAGTAGTAAGAGTCAGACCCAGAGAGCCCAAGATCTGCAGGCTGAGCGCCCGCAGCCTGAGGGCCGGAGCCCAAGCGCTGCCACAGCAGATTCCGAGCGAATCCTCTCAGCGGTAGCACGAGCGGGAAAACTCAACAAACGCACC
>NW_010246877.1:47559-68130 GCF_000690775.1 Eurypyga helias
AGCATGACGTACTATGGAATGAAATACTCCCTTGGTCAGTTTGGGTCAGGTGCCTGAACTGTGTGTCCCCTCCACTGCCTGTAGCGAGACAATGGGAACACAGCTGTGGTATCAGAAGCAAAGAAAGATCTTGAATCTGGTGCAGGCATTCCCCAGCACCAGCTGAGAACTTATCAGTACTGCTCTCTGTATCCAGGAACACAGCTTCCTAGCAGCCATGGTAAAGAGAGTTAACTCCTTCCTGACTGAATCCAGCACAAAATCTTTTCTCTCTTGGTTGCTCACAACCTATTTGGGACTATGAGGGGGTGATGTTGTTTTTAGTTGCTCACTCTTTACTTTGTATTTTAGGAAGAGGTTAGGGAGTGAGGCAGATGCCTGGTGCTAGCTCTTGCCTGGTTGCAGTACCTTGTGTTGCCAGGATGGTTTTTAGAGGAAGGGTGGGAGTCTGTTTCACCTGAAAGAACAGCAGGGCTGCCTGGGGGGAGATGGGCAGAGCAAGAGGTAGTCAGAGGAAGAAAGTAGAGTAAAGCAAAGAGATTGCTTAAGGGAGCATAATCATGCTGTGCAGCCAGAAAATGGATGTGTCTTGTGGTGTAGCTCAGCTGTCTGATGATACAGTATAATTTACCATTCAGATGTAAAATCTGCAAGAACAATGGTTATAATAGTGTTTCATCAGACTTTGGTCATAAAATATAGATTATATAACTAAAACAAGTAGATCACATCTCTACTTTTCAGACTGAGACTCGTCTGTTCTTAAATGTGCATTGGCTTGACATGTATCTCTGTTTCTTTTTTGCCTTCCTAAAAATGTGGATCATTTATGTAAGACCACATACCTTCTCTCCCTCTACCATCATATCACAGAATGGTTTGGGTTGGAAGGGACGTGAAAGACCATCTAGTTCCAAACCCTGTGCCGTGGGCAGGAACACCTTCCACTAGACCAGGTTGCTCAAAGCCACGCCCAGCCTGGCCTTGAACACTTCCAGGGATGGGGCATCCACAGCTTCTCTGGGCAACCTGTTCCTGTGCCTCACCAGCCTCTCCATGAAGAACTTCTTCCTGATATCTAATCTAAACCTCCCCAGTTTAAAGGGAGAATCCCCTTCCTGCTGGCTGCGCTTCTCCTAATACAGCCCAGGTTACTGTTGGCTTTCTGTGCTGCCAGCGCACACTGCCGGCTCATGTCCAGCTTTTCTTCCACCAGTACCCCCAAGTCCTTCTCCTCAGGGCTGCTCTCAGTCCATTCTCTGCCCAGCCTGTACTTGTCATAATGCAGATTTTCAAAATCCCCGTAACGTGTATCCCAGGGAAGTCATACATTGCGACTGTAGTCTTTGCCAGTCACCAGTCTGCCCTCTGTATGACATGCTTTGCCTATGCCATAGGCTGATTCATGAAGATGGCTTGTAATTAGAGCCAGCTTTCTCTGAGACCCTGAGTTAAGGAGAAAAGGGGTTAGTGTCCTTCACTACGGAAAGATGCCTGGGCAGAGTTTCTGGGAGTGGTGATGGCCTGCTGTCACTGCATTGTCTAGACTTATTTAGAGCAGCCCTTAGTCTCTGGAGCCTCCAAGATTGTGTTTCCAGCGTGCAAGAGCTACAGTTCAACTGGTTTCATAGCATGCTCCAGACTACTTTTAGCCTCTTCTCTCCTACCACCTTCCTGCTGCAGCATGACAGCCCTGAGTTAACATCTAAGAAAGTATGTTAGGTTGACTTCCTTTAGCAGCAAATCAGTGTGCAACTTCCCATCCTGCAAAATGATGTGCTACCTAACAGTCTCCAGGGGCATCATCATTCCCTAAAAGCACCCATTTCACTTCTTGGTTCCCTTTTGTATGTGCCGTAAAGGGCATTTCTGTGCAGAGTTCTTATGCATAATTCAATTTCCAACTTTGATTTAGGAGCCACCTGAAAACCTGAAGGCAAAAGAGTTTCTTCTTCTTTGCCCCACGTGTGAAGAGAATTTGAATTTCTAGAAGAAACTCCATTCACTGGTCCGGGTCACACCTACCTTATTATTCTCCCACCCATGACTTTGCAAATGCATGTATAGAGAACTGCATTAGGAGAACTCTGTAATCCAAGTCCCATCACTGAAATCCTCAGCGAGTCAATCTCATTCTAGACAGCTTCTGGTATTTGACCATTTATTTCCTTTATTCTTCCTCCTGAAATAACACATAATGGATGCACCTGTCCAGTCATGCAGAGAAAATGAGGGCACTGTGTGTAAGTTAAGTAATGACTCTCCAGCCCTAAATGTTCCCCCCAGCACTTTGGTCCCCAGCATGTAGTGGTACATATTTTTTGTCTCTCTTTTGAAGCAAGACTCTATTTAATTCTCTCCAAAGTGTCAACTGCTGTGATTGCTTTATTACAATGTCTTATGCCACTCATAGCTTATCAGATTTTAAATTACCATATAAATCTACATAGTTAGACAATATAAGAAACATCATTTTAAATGTATCTAATCTCATTTTCAAAGTTCGATAAGAAAGTGATCAACACTTTAGAATGAAAGCGATACCCCTAAGCTAGAAAATGAGCACCTAACAATTATCTACACTAATCATCATTAACTATAATAATACTTGCAAAACAAAAAACACTGGTATAATTAATTGAAACACCTAGGGGGTGAAAAGAACCAGACCAAAAAAAAAAAAAAATAGTTCTCAGATTACACATTATTTGCTAATTCTATAACATGGTTTACGAGGGTTTGCTAATTATATATGCTAATATTGCTTAAGTTTTAGCAGAATAACTGTAGTGTACTGCATGTATTATAATGTGGTAGGTACTGTGCAACCTCTGTGAATTTGAACTCCCTACATGGAGAAAACAAAAATTAAGCTAGCAGCAGTGCTTGGCTGGAAATCTGTATAGCATTACCTTGTGGTCAGCGGAAAGAAAGACTCCTGCAAACACAGACCTGGGAGTAATGCTTTATTAATATATGGGAGGAAGATAGTTTGGAAGAAACTTTTGCCTGCCTTGGGAGGGGAGCTCTGGCAGCAGTTGAAGTGGGAATACTGCGCCAAAGAAACAAATCAGGAAGACTTGTTTTGAATTTTATTAGTTGTTTGAAAGCAAGATCTCAGAAGTCCAATTACTGAGAAAGCATTCAGTCTGATTCCTTAGGCAAGCAAGGAAGACAGAGATAAAACAGGCCTGAGGCAAGAAGGGCCAAGATGTCATACAGTAAACATGACGTGGGCTGTGTAGACCTGGGTCTTGGAAGTCGAGTCTCTGAGGACCAGGAGGTATACTGACCAAAGGCATGGTCACCTGGTGAAAGCTTGATCTCCTGTGAACTGAGCAGCGTGTTTCTCAGGTGCAGCTTCTGTGGCAGGAGCCGCCTGGCAGCATTGGCATTCCGCTGCCTTATGCGCTTGTTCATAACTGCAGTGCTTTGGGAGCATTTCTAGCTGCTTTTCTATTAACTCCTGTTCTGAACACACAATAAGGAGATTGCAGTGCTTCCTCAACTGTTTTCATGCTTTTGCTCTGGTTGGTTCTGGTTGTTAAATATTCCATGTGTGTCCTGGAGGGCAAGCCTTCCTTTTGTTAAAAGGACTGTTTGACTATGTGAATAAGAATTGACATGAGTAATTGAAGCTTAAGATAATGTGACTGGGCCCAATACATATGAAGTGAAATATAAGTAGACTGAAAGGAATGGGACTTCTGAGGAGAGCTGGTAGTGCTGCCCATCAACTGGATGGATGGCTTTGTGCTACAAAAGCCTGTCTTCACCTGCATGTAACTTCTGACTTCAGGAGTCTTACTAAAGGTTTCCAAGACCTGCATCTACTTTACAGTGATTAATATGCGGGTGTGTGTTTGCGTTTAAAAGTTTCAGATGATATATGTTGTTGCTAAAGGAAAACCACAGAATTTTCCACAGGATCTTCCTTGAGCCCCAGGAGCTGATGCTGCAGGAGGCAGCGCTGGGGCTGACTGCTCCCAGTTGCCCGCTGCCCTCGCTGAGCTGGGCTGGGCACCTGGTGTGCAGACTGAGGCTCAGGCCTTGGAGCAGAGGACCCTGCCGTGTCTTTAAGGAGGTTCATGAGTGTTGACAGGGAGAGAACGTCTCCCTGTATGGGAGGGGAGCTGGAAATAGAAATGCCAGGATCTTGGGGGATTGCCTCAGGCTTGGGTGACTAAACAGGCTGTGCTGGGCAAAAGCAGCTTGCTAGTCCCCTCTCCTGCTCCCTTCTGCCTCCTCTAGCTGCACCACTGTGCGGCCGCATGGCACCACCATGCAACATGAGGCGTGAAATGCCACACTACCTGTGCCCACGGAGATGGAAGGGAGGGAAGAGGGTGGCCAGTCATGCCTGACAGAAGCTGGCAGGCCTTGTCCCTGTTTTTCCTTTGCTAGCACCTGCAAAGCTGGTGGTCAGTGCATGCTCCTGCCAGCCGCTCTTCAGGAGGGTAGGAGAGAGCTCTGCTGCCATCCCCACTGGCCAAAGCCCGTGTGTGGCCAGGGCTATCAGCTGGTTCCAATGTGGTGCAGTATGAGCAGATGACATTTCTGAAAAATACTGAAAAAGTGTCAGGGTGGCATGGTCAAGCCTCCAAAGATAATAAGGGTAAAGAAAAAACCATTTTTTTCTGATTGTTGCAGCAAGGACAAAGTCCCGAGTGGCTCTATTGCTTTATTGGAGCTCTGCTGGTTTATCTGGTCAGATGAACTCATTCAAATGTAGATCATGTCCAAGATTCAAATCACTAGGTTTGTAAATAATTGGAAAGCACGAGTACTTACAGTGGGGAACACTTAAAAATTATTTTTAATTGCAAGAATGGAGAACCTATGCTTGCATTTTGGCTATTTATTTTGTTTGTGGTTTTCTAGCACTTCCAAGTCAAGTCTCTATTTGTTCTCTTTTCATGTTAAGGGGTATTTCATGAAGATGAACATTTTATAGAGCTGAATTCTAAGAAGTCTTATACTGTACTCTTTTCCAAAATAAGGACAGCCTGCAGTTTTTTTCCTTATCTCCTCAACCCCCTCCCCCCAAGTGGAAATTCTGTGTATAATTTGGTGGTTTACAAAAATTAATTCTGGCTGACACCATCCATTGTTTTCACTTAGGATTAGGCACTGTGTTTGAAAATGCAAACCTACTACAAAGTGAACAGAAATCTGGGCACTTTTTACTTTGATGCTTATTCTGCTTTTTTGGAAAACTTACAGAACACGAGCTCAATCTGTCTAGCATGCAAAATTCAGTGTAATGTAGGTATGAAATTCTATAAAATTTCTACTGAAACCTAGTAGAGCTTGTGAACTGCAAACTGGTCAGCCCAGTCTCATTTCTCTAAATATCACCACTGACCAAACATTCTCAGGTGAAAAGTAAAACATGGGTATACGCTAACAGCAGCAATAAGTTCTAAAAGTGATGATGTCAGCAATAGGATCCTATTTTGAAATTAGTATCTGTCATGTTTTCTATTTAACTTCTGATAAATGTTTCATTCACATCTTGTTCATGATCTTTCTGGTTGTCACAGGTCATCAGATTTTGCTGTTGTTGTTATTTTTTGGTTTGAACTTTTGTTGCCCTTTCTGACTAGTTCAGATGACCAGCCTCAGAATCTGAGAGGAAGAACACCTAGGAAATATATTGCTCCAGTTATTTCTAGTCTGTATTATGACAGATTTTTTTTCTGATACTCATTTTCTTTCTGACACCTTATCAGAATACTGCAACTTATTTTTAGGCTGGGAAACAATGAAAAGTTGGAGCTGGTATATGAAGTAGGCCTGCTTTATTGATAGTAGATGGAAGAGGCACTTGCTACAGTGTAAATAGCTTCCGCTGCATATCACTTTGTAGTCTGTCAGTCCCAGCTTGTACTATAGCCTGGAGTTATTCTGTCCCAGGTGCAGAAGTTTCCTTTTGTCCTTGTTAAACCTCCTGAGTTTTCCTGTTGACCCTTTATCCCACCTTGCCAGGGTGGCAGCCCACCTGACTGCTATCCACAAACTGCCTGAAGTGTCAGTCCCCGCTGTTGCCCAACTCACAGGTATATTTAAAACTATCAGCCCCACTATCCAGCCCTGAGACATGCCAGTCATTTAAAAAGAAGTTATGACTGGCAGTTAAGCTTCAAACTGTTGACCCTAAAAGTATAGTCAGTCTAGCCACTTCATAGACCACCCATTCCTTCCCCGTCACTGTGACTTTTCTGCCAGGTGACACTGGTGAAAATCTTTAGAAACTGAAAGTCAATGACACTCTCTACTGTCCCCTGGTTCACACAGCTAGTCGTTTCATCACAGCAGGCAATCATGCTGCTCAAATACAATTTTGTAAACCTGTGCTGACTGTTCCCAATCACCTTCCTGTCCTTCACATGCATAGAGGTACCTTTCATAAGGTCTTGCCAAATCAATAGTTTTCCCAGGGACTTAAGGGTGCCTTAATGACTCAAAGTTCTCCAGATCCTACTCCTGCTGTTCTGATTTATTTTAAGATTGCAGTAACGTTTGCCTTTTTCTAGTTGTTGAGACCCATGTGAGGCAGCACAGCCTTTCAAAGATTAGATGGAGTGTGGCCTTGTGGCAATAGTGGCCAGCATGCTGTGGTATGCTTTGTCCTATTGCATGGACCAGTATATATTTGGTTTACTCAAGTATCCCATAATTTCATTTTCCCCTATCTATTAGTTCCTGTCTACTCCAGCTGACACTGGGACTGAGAGGAGACCTCAGTAAAAACTGATACAAAGAAGGCATTAAGTATCACAACCTTTTCTATGTTTTTCATATACAAGTCAACTCCCCATTTGGCATCAGGCTCACATGTTCCTACGCCTTGGTTTTGCCACCGATGTACCAGTAGATCCCCTCCTTCTGTTGCCCTGCTCAAGTCTCAGCTGTTTCAGATCCAGCCAAGCTTTGCCCATCCTGAATCCAACCTTTCACATGGGTGATCTCCCTGTTGTAGCCACCCCTTGCTCCCATCTTCCCTGTGCTTGCTTTTCACCTCTAGACTCCTTCAGGATTTCCCAGTCAGGGTGTTACTGCCTTTCTTTGCCAGGGGCATCCATCTTGTACCCATCACTTCCTCACCCTTCTGAGAGAGTCCTATTGCCACAGGAGGACAAATCCTGTTGCAAAGCACCTGCAGCCAACCCAGCCCTGGGGTGCAGCAGTGAATGCAGTGCAGCAGTGAATGCAGTGCAGCAGACAGTGTTGAGACCTCAGTAAAGATGTGAGATGGCAAAAGCAACCTGGCAAACTGACTCAGAAAACAAGCCTATGGATATCCTTTCTGAAAAAACCTGTTCTGAGACTGGTAATACTTGAGCAAAGAAATTATTTCCCATTGTCTGTCTATTTTATTGATTAAAATGGAAATTTGTGTGCCTTGTATAAAACATGCATGACTTAAAACTCCCCATCAATCAAACCCCAACTTCAGCAAACTTTTTCTCCTCCTGACCTCTATGGCTCTGAATGACTAACATTTTAATTTTCCTTCCCTCCTGCTCTTTCTGCACTCCCCACCCCACTCCCACCCTCCCCCCTTTTTTTTTCTTTTTAAGCTGTTGTTAAATTTCTGCTTTCTCAAAAACATGGAAATATGTATCAACAGCATTAGGAGCTCAGGAACTGGAAGAGGGAGATCAGTCCATAGAGTATTGTTGTTCTGTGCTGCTCAGGTGAAGTGGGACTAAAGTAGTTTGATATCAGCATCCCCAGTAGGGAAGATGACTAGGTTGCTTCGTTAATTTGCTCTCGCTATTCTCAGCTACTATAACATCTGTTGGGGCTATTAACATTTGGGCACAAACCAGGGCCATTCCCAACTACCCTCAACGAGGAAAGGATAACAAATGAAAGTAATATTATGTCAGGTCAGTCTGATAAAGAGGTGCTCATAACCCTGATGTTGTGATTTTCCCTTTATTTCTTCATTCAGTTTTATATAATCTAATATAGACAGTGCAACATCATTTTTAAGATTTAAAAATGAATAAAACTATGATATAATTCTTACTCAACTTAGGTAATGACAAAAAGAAATATTCAGTGTAAGTTTGGGTATTTTTGTTCCTGTTTAGTTTTGTGTAGTTTTTTGTGTTTTTGGTTTTTTTTGTTTGGTTGGTTTTTTCTGTTGGGTTGGTTGGAGGTTTTTGTGTGGTTTTGTTTCTGTTAGTTTTGGGAATGTTAATTTGGTTTTGTTGTTGTTTTTTTCTTATTTTTTTTCTGGTCTGTATGACTTCATTTCATATCTTTTAAACCTAAAGGTGTAATATTTGGAAGCATAAGAATACACCTCATTGCACAGAAGTTTTTACAGAACTGGGACTACCAACCCCAGTTCAAATTAGTGAACCTCTAAAATGTTTCTAATCAAGAATGGATTTCAAACTGCAGAGGTCTATTTCCACCTTTTTTTGATTATTTGGGGTTGGATTTGTGAGTTTTATATTATAATGTATAACATAATATATAGTATGAAATAACATATTTTGCCATGTTTATTTTTGTGGAATTCCTGGTTCTAGGGTTTTCATCCAGGTACAATATTGCCATTTTTCCTGCAGTATACTTATATATATTTTTAGCTATAACTGATTCCCAGATTGACTTTTATTGAACAGTTTTTCTAAATGTGCAGAGTCATAGAATCACATAATCATTTGGGTTCTAAGGGACCTTAAAGACCATCTAGTTCCAACCCCCCTGCCATGCGCAGGGACACCTTCCACTAGACCAGGTTGCTCACAGCCTCATCCAGCCTGGCCTTGAACACTTCCAGGGATGGGGCATCCACAGCTTCTCTGGGCAACCTGTTCCAGTGCCTCACCACCCTCTCCGGGAAGAATTCCTTCCTGATATCTAATCTAAATCTCCCCACTTTCAATTTATACCCATTACCCCTTGTCCTGTCACTACAGACCCGTGTAAAAAGCCCCCCTCCCCAGCTTCCTTGTAGGACCCTTCAGGTATTGGAAGGTGCTATACGCTCTCCTCAGAGCCTTCTCTTCTCCAGGCTGAACAAGCCCAACTCTCTCAGCCTTTCATCACAAGAGGGGTGCGCCAGCCATCTTCGCATCTTCGTGGCCTCCTCTGGACTCATTCCAATCGGTCTATATCCTTCTGATATTGAGGGCTCCACAGTTGGACGCAGCACTCCAGATGGGGTCTCACAAGAGCAGAGTACAGGGGCAGAATCCCCTCCCTCGACCTGCTGGCCACACTTCTCTGGATACAGCCCAGGATATGGTTGGCTTTCTGGGCTGCCAGCACACACTGCCGGCTCATGTTCAGCTTTTCATCCACCAGTACACCCAAGTCCTTCTCCTCAGGGCTGCTTTCTATCCACTCTCCACCAAGCCTGTACTTTTATTTGGGATTGACCCAACCCAGGGTGTTTTCAGTTTAATTTGTGTATTCATGGTACACAATATTCAGACTATCTCCAGTATGGCCTAAGGTTGTGGTATTTTGTTTGTGGAATTCTGTTCTTGAATGAATTACAAGTATTGCAGGAAAAAAGCTAATACCCTGACTACTGTTGTAACATATTTTCCCTTTTTACTCCCCACCCCTACTTCACAGAGGTAACTTTCATTAGTGATATTTACACTGTTAAAAGCAAAATAATTTTATTTTAATGTTTGGCATTGTGGGGGAAAAAAAGTTGTTCTTTTTCTTCATAGTCAGTTCATCTTTTTTTTTCATTTTCTTTATAAGCAGAAACATGGTAGGTCTGTTGGCTCATCTATTGTCTCACTAACTTCAAGCAAAGTGCCAGTGATGTGGGTCTCGTTGACTCCAGCCAACTGTGACATGTAGATTGTTTTTAAAGATTATATGCCATGTCTGTGCAAAAAGCAAAAATGTTTTTGTGCTTTCCCCCTAACATTTGTTCCTAGAGGTTGATGGACAAATGCTTGCTATCATTAGATTGGCTACATGGTTGGGTTTTACTTGTTATTCTGAAGACAGAATTGCTGAGAGAAGGACCAAAATAGCCACTTCCATGGAAACGGCGAAGTGGTGTATTTCTTCAGAGTACTGTACACCAATAGATCCTAAAAAAACTGTTAAGAGGTCCAGGCCTCAGTGCTGATAAGCTGGCAAACTGTTGCCCTCTGTCACCTTGCCTGCACCGCCCCGTGTAGAGATCACTGAGAAGATTCCGCCTGGACAAAGATGGTGTCTTTTGAATTACTTTAAATTCTCTGCCCCTATTAATGCATGGAAAGATCTGGTGGAGAATGACATGTTTTATCAACTGTGCAGTTAAGGGACAAAACTGAAATGTCTTGCTAATTCCTTTAGATTTGCAGATATCTTGTGGCTGACACCTTTATTTTTACTGTTTGTGAGCATGTAAGTACTAGTGCCGATCCTGTCTTAGATGAGTCAGAAGAATGTCTTTGTGATAGGTCTTACTTCCTATTCTTATGCTTCTGGAAGACCACAAAAGCAGTTGTAAGCAAGCTTCACTCTTTACCCATGGAATGTCAACATGCAAGTTGTTATGGTTAGGCTAGTAGAGTGAATTAGATAGTATCCAGATGAGGGTTTAGGTAAAAGATGATTAACTAGCCAAAAGTTAATCTGTGAGGACTGTGGTAGTGCTGTGGGTAACTCCTGAGGCTTGCAGCCAGAGGAGAAAATTCCTCTAGTCGAGCCAAAGCACACTGGTTCTCACTTCCACATGTCTGTCCAAAGTCCTGTGGGGTGTTCAGAGAAGCAGATTCAGTAAGCAAAGTGCAAAAGAGACAGCCAGAATGACTTGTCATCAAGATGGTGTTTGTAATGTTCCAAATTTGTGTTAATAACTTCTGGTCTCGCATTTCTCTGTGTTACAGAATACAATCTCCACAAGGTCTTCCGGGTATATTGATAAACCTTTTTGTTTGGATTAATTCAGTACTCTTGGCTTCGAATTCAGTTTCCTAACGTTTCCTTTTGAATTGCCATATTCCTTCCCAAAAGAAAATGCCAGATTCTAATACTTTTGTAGTGTATAGGTCTTTGAGGTGAGGCACAGCTAGTCTTTCACCTTTCCTGTCAGCATTAATGTGATTGGGGTGCTTTTTCCCAGAATGGAAATGTGAATGGAAATATAAGCATATATTTTTACTGATTGGGAATGGGAGATCCTGCGTGCTAAATGGACCATTTTTTCCTCTGTTTCCTTGCAAGATGAAAACTACCATGTTTGCACTCCAAGCTGATTTTGAATAATAACCCTTCATGCCTTTATTACATGAAAATTAAATGTTAATGTACTCTATACGGGACTGTACCTTGAAGTAATTTGTAAGCTGAATACAACATCCAAACCTGTTGCTCACTATGCATTACTCTGCCCACATCTAAAGATTTATCAAGAATTATGTCAACTATTTTGTTTTTAAGGTTTAAGCTAAGCCTCTAAGATTTGATTTAATGCAACTCTATGTCTGCCTTTGTATTAAAAGTTGCAGAAAAGAGGAAAATCTCAATGGACCTGTGACATGACAAACAATATCAGTTTTTCAGGAGACCTGTTATCATTTCTCATGTCATTGCAAACAAATAAGGTATCTCTAATCCAAGGACAAACATCATGTGACACTTTTATCTGTCATCTTAATATACATTTTCATATTTAGAAGTATCATGCAAGCCGTTGCACCGCATACTAAAAACATTGAGAAAAAGTCATTACAGAATATATTAACTGGCTGTGAAGACTCTAGTTTTGGCTCTAGTTAATTGCAGTTGATTGTTGATTTTCAGGATTTTTTAAAAATTTTTTTAAGGAAATCTGTCTTCTTCATACATGTATATTTAAAACCTAATATGACTAGGTAATATCTAACAATGAATGTTCTGTTAACACAGCTGACAATAAATTTAATCCAGAAAAAAAAAAAAATTGACAGGAGTTTTAATCAAAGATTGAACAAAAAGACTAAATATTCCTTTTAGCAGAGATGAGACTTCTTACTGCATTTCACATTTGCTTTCACTTATTGTGCAAATAAGCGTAACAAAATTTCTTGCAATTTCTAAAATAAGGCTAAGATACATGCCCACTTGATAATCTCTTTATTTATTTCTGACACTTCAATAACAATCTCAAACTCATTGCTTGTTGAGATTTATAGGATTTCTTTATAGTAGTCTGACGCAAGAAATCAAAGAACATATCTATCTATCTCAGTTCAAGGAAGTATCAATGGAATTGATCTAAATGTTCAGCAAACAAGAGCTACATTTTAGGGATAGCCTGAAATGCTGTATGATTAAGAAGGTCCAGAGATCACTGTGATCTAGGTAGTTCTCTGAATCATTGCTAATTCTTCTTATTTGGAGGGGGGAAGAATGTATTGCTACCCTATTCTAGTGAATTGTGATCTTTTTCCCAACTCCTCTTTGCTCAGCTGCTTTCATCGGTGAGTTGGAGAGGTGAGCAAAAGGGATAGTCAGCAAGTAGTCTTTTCTCTTCTTAAACATGCTGATAAGCCAGGTAGCTCAAGGATGATTTCCCTTGTGTGACTGTACAACCTAAGGCAGAATTGAGTCTGACTAAAAGCTGTTCCTAAGAACAGAAATTATTTACTGTGTTTTATTACCTCTTTATTCCAAAAAGAAGCAGAGCTGAGAAAGCAGTCAGTTATGTTTTTCCCTACTGATTTTATTTTGGTTTGGTTTGTTGGTTTTGGTGTTTTTGTTTTGGGTTTTTTGTGGGTTTTTTTTCCCCAGTTAGAAAGAAAATCCCCTTTTTTCCTACAGGCTTAGCAGATGCATATAGTTGCAGATGTGTAAAGATGTCCATCATAGTGCTTTCTATATTTTTAAGTTACTGCTTCAACCATGTAAATGCCTATCCATTGCATCATTGCAGCTGGTTAAGCGTTTTCAGACCATAGTGCACATAACATCTGCTATCACACAAACTCCTTTGTATCAGTGGAGTGATTTTGGCCAAAATGCTTATAGATAGTAGGATGTATCATACACAGTCAATAGGAAAAAAGAGCCCTGGACCATTGGTACACCCCACAAGTTTATTTTTGGCTATCTTTTTTAAGAAAGCCATGTTTTGGCCCTTTCTACTTTTTCTTTTTCTCATGGTTTGGTCTTTAGTTTGTTCCTAGTCATTCTCTCAAATGTTGTCTTTTTCTTCTTGTATTAACTTCTTAAAAAAAAAAAAAAAAGGGGTGTGGTGAGGTTGAGAAAGCCTTTTGACTCCGAGACACTTTCATGAACTGTTCATGTACCTTATCTTATTTTCTTCTTCCAAAACTTATCCTTTGTCTTCTCCTCCTACTCTCTCTATTTTGAAAGTGTCTGTGTTCTTCCCACTTACTGTCCTTCCCTTGGCCTTAATCTCTTCACCTTTCTTTCCCTCAGGATTTCCCTCTTGCTCCTTGCACATTTGTTGACCCTGTTCCCACATGGATGATGACCTGATGTGGGAGTCTGCAGGCACCAGCTCCCACTCTGTGTGCATGAGTGCTTTGGGGGAGGGGAGTGGGGGGCAGAGAAGATGCGGAGCAGCTCCCTCCCAACTCCTGAGTAGCATCCTCACTGTAGCTTGCGTGGGAAGAAAGAGTGGCTCAGTTCATCCCACAGACCCTTGTTTCCCTCCCACATCCCGTATTTTCTCTTCACAGACAGCAGGAGATGGGAATAGGTATTCTTGTCCCTGGAGCAGAAAAGGCTGTGTGGGCGGAGGAAAGAGCATTGTTCCCCAACCCAATTTGCCCCTCGCTCTTAATTTATTTTTCTATAAGTAGTGTGCAGCTCTTGGGGAGGTGGATAAGAACCGTGAAAGCATTATTGTTAGCTTCCTGGAGCAGGGTTTGTCTTCTATTGTTCCTATACAGCAATGTGAAGATGTGATGCAATGTGGGGAATAATATTTCAAATAAACATAAGAATTATTTCCCTTTGTTAGATTCTTGGCTTAGAACTGGCTGGCTGAGGAGAATGGTCTGCTCTTTCACTTATAAGTGGATGCTTCCAGCTGCACAAGAAAGCAACCTGTGCTATAATAATTCTGTGGGAAGATAAAGGGTCTCAGTCTTCAAGAGATTTTATGATAAATTAAAAGAGGTTTAGCAATCTGAAGAAAAAAAAAAATTATAACAACTTAAAAAAAACCCCACCAAAACTAAGCCCCTAAACAACTAAAAGATTAAATAAATCTGAAGGGAAAGCAAACAGCAGCAAAAAAAAGTTAAGCTTTCCTTGTTGCCAGACTGTACCTTATGTAGATAGTGTAGGTACCCATAATGTGGGATTTTGTGCACCCTACTGTTCCCATCCCTGAAAAAGTAGTGTTACTTTCTAATTAAATTAAAACTAAATGCTGATTCTAATTAGCCACTGAGAGTTTTGTTGTTGACTTTCATGGTACCAGAATGCCACTTTGTGTGCTTCAGCAGAGAGGCAGACCTTCCAGAGTTCTGGGGAGGAACCAGAGGAAATAGAGATTTTATGTATTTAGAGGAAAATACAGAAAAGAGAAAAAAGACCACATAGTTTCTAGTCAATCACAGGAACCATACCTGGGGGGGAGTGCCTAGCCTGGAGTGGAGTCTGAGGAGCAGTGCCCACATGTTTCCATCACCTTGGGAATTTCCCTGCTGGAGACCTGGATCAGGAAGATTTAGCCTCTTCCAGGTGGTATTTTTTGAGCATCCTGATAGACCTACACTGGGCAAGGTGGATGCTGTTTTGTAACAAAACCCAGGTTTCCAGACAGTGTTTTGCTCAGAGTGCTCAACTGGGAAATGAAGGCAGGGGACTTGTGTCTCATCTGGGCCCATGGGCTTCAGCATAAGGCAACATCCCTTTCTATAGTGGGGCTGGGATCCTCTGCTCCTACAGAGGTATTGGCTTTGGCTCTGCTATATTTGCCAATACTTGATGGGCACCAAGGCTCCTGCCAGGTTGTAAGTGGGGTTGCTGAAAAGCCATGAAACAAAAAGCATAATTTGCCATATAGCCTGTACATCACTTCTTCAGGCGCACTGCAGAGAGATGCAGCAGCAGAACTAAGTGCTGTAGCTGCTAAAAACCAGGTTGCTGTAGAAATCTGTGCCCTGTGGTTGTTTCAGACTGCACTCCAATAAGTCAAATGTGGTACTTTTTTGCAGGACTTGAATTTTGCTTTGGGAAGAATGAAGTTTTTATCTCTCTTAAAACATCTTGTAGCATGTGATCATTTGGGTGAAGGAGGAAGAAGAGACAGGGCATCATACGAACCTCAGTCCTGAGGCTGAATAAAATGACACTGAGTAAATCCTAGATTTCTTAAAATGCTAAATGGATGTAAGAATGCTCAGTCCAAAATTACATGCCTAAATGTCTAGTCCCACCTTGGTGAAAATGGAAGTAGCCAGCTGAATGGGACCTCATGTTTTGTACCTTTTTTTTTTTCCTGGCTAAATAATATATTTAGACAGCAGGACCACACAGGTGGTTGTCCATACTTTTTATTTCTGTCAAGAAAAACCTGATGAAATACAGAGGAAAAAGAGCACAGTCTTCGTCTTCCACAGAATTCCTCTTCCTTTCATTTTTCTGTTTAGAGAAAGCAGTTGGTTTCTAGGTCCATTTGGCCAGTTTCATTATTTTTAGAATCACATTTTGTAAAAAAAAGTCACAAAACAAACCAAAAAACCCACAAAGCGACAAACAAAACCCCACCTAAACTTCAAACAAAGAAACTCAATGAAGACTGAGTAAGCCAGACTCCCTTCTCACTACCTTGAAAAAGAGAAGTGATCACCAGGGTTTTTATTGAGTAATGCGGAGCAAACTCCATCTACAGCCTTGTGAATTCTAATTGTGTTTCCAGAGTTTTCGTGTTGGAGTCTTACAAAATTGTCCTGGGAAATGTTTGCTCTCGAAGAAACTTAGCATAGACTACTACTAAATCTTGGAAATAAATGCTTTCATAAGCACCCTGTTGCCTTTCATTTTAATTTCTTCCTTTGTGTTTGGTGGACATGGGCCACAACATCTACTTGAAAGTAGAAGTGGTGCAGTTTGAATAGCTCCCACTAGCACCTGTGAAGGCCACTGGCTTCTGAAGAAAGAGAAACATGCTCTAAATTAAATCTTATTCCTGACATGTCAACAACTGGTTGAGAGGGAGAAAATAACATTTACACTTTCTCATTAATTTAGTGAGAAATGAAAAGACAAGAAGAGAGAGGGGTTGGTTAATTTTCCATTCAGCATTGACTTCAGTGGTTTTACAAGGACAAGCTAGGAAAGGCAGGGAGTTGTACAGTATAATAAATCTAGAGCTGCTTGGGTAGCTGTGAGAGGATGCTGCGGTGCTGAGTTCTGGGGGCGTAATCTCATAATTCAGTGGTTCCAGCCCAGTGAGTGCCACACGCTTTCCACTGAGCTCATTTACGATCCCAAGCAGTTCCTTGCTGTCAGTTCCTATTTGCATCTTCTCCTTCCCTAGTTTTTTTTCCTTTCACTGAATTCTTCCCTGTCACATTTCATCTTAATTCTGATTTCTCGTCATCTTTCCTTGAGCTGTTTCACCTTACATTTTCTTTTCTGCTATCACCCACCATTTCCATCGTTGAGGGGTTAATGAAGCAAACCACCTCTAGCACCAGCACAGTCCCCAGCTCAAAGCTTTTCTCATTTCCTCTGTCTCAAAGCAAGTAAGGGTTCTTTATATACTTGCTGTCTCTGAGATGCCTAATTTTTGCAGCTTAACCAGAACTTCTGATTCTTTTTCTCACCAAACCTCCAACAAAAGAACCAGACTGCTGGACTCTTCACAGGGCAGTAAGAGTCAATGGAGCCCCATAGCCAGTGTACACTGACACTGGCAGAACTAATAGTGGTTTATACCAAAGATGGATGTAGTCTATTTCAGTTGCAGTCAGATATTTCTTGATCTCCATTTTCTGCTTAATACTTCTATAATCTTAAAGTAGTCAGATTAATCTTCATCTTTTTTTCTTGTCTACAGTTTCTGGAGACTATAAACTCATTGCAAATTGATTTTAATCTGACTATCTCTGGGTTATTATTTGGCTTCATCTTTTATATAAACAGGTAATAAATTATGGGGTGATATTTTTCTGAGCCTGCAACTTCAACAGGTGTGTGCCATTGCTGTCTTCCCTAATTTCTTGCTAGTTTAACACTGTTCCTCTTGAACAAATTGCATTCCCGTCTCAGCATTACTCATGTGTAATTTTACAGCCATGAAACTTTCCTGTTGTTTTGTCAATGACTCAGCTATCTAATACTCTTTGGCAATCCTGCCACTTGTTATTTCAGCAAACATATCCTGTCAGCATGTATATTCTTCTGCCACCATTTGCCAGTGTTGTTCTACCACATCTCACTGGTTTCACAGATTTTCAAATTATCTTATCCTAGTCCAGTTTTCAGCACCTCTGCTGTCCTGCTGATTTTTCATGTCTTTGCATTCCAGCAGCCTTTTGTGTGCTGTAAGATGCAACAAAGTACAGTAACATCAAAAAAGCTGAGCTGACTTTCTGATAGACATCCTCAGTGCAGTACCACTGTGGGAGTTGAAGGGCAGGGGGTGCAGTCTCTGGATCCGGATGGTCCTTTTGCTCTGACTGGCATGACCAGCTGAAGAGCTGCTCAGTTAGTGACTAGGGGTGGCAACTCTTCTTAACATAGGAGTGCACCACTTTAAGGACCTCTTCCCCAAATACCTGTATTTCAGTAACAGGCAAACAAGTTTTCCAATAGTCAGCACCATCCTGGAGCCATTTTATATGGCTCAAGACTGCGACTACTTGCCCAAGAGCTGCTTGACGCTGACAGGTCTGCAAAGTTTGCAATCTACTATGTCTGTAGCTGAGAATATGAAGAGTATGTATAGTATTCTTTTTAGTACTCTTGCACATGCTTCAGCTCTAAACTACAGCTTTTAAATAACTGACAGTTTCATGACAGTTCATTTTATTTGGGTGGAACAAAATATTTTGTTACCACTAAATGGAATCTTCTGTTGTTGTTCAAGTGGTTTTGAAGATTTTTAGCATTATATAGCTTACTTTAAACTTTGCACATGCATAAATATGGTACATTTTTAAGAGTGGTGTGTATTCATAAGTAAACCATGGTAAAAGAGGTCATTGTGTTAAAACAGAGTATTTGGGGCAGGAGGGAATTGTTAGAAGTTTCATGCTGATGTTACTGATTATATATTCTTTTCAGCTTCTAAGAAAGCATTGCATGTGAGAAATTTGTCCAGAACACTTAAAGTCAGGAATTCTTTAAAAGCATGTGTATACAATATCTGCTCTTTTATGAAAGACACTCGTTCTTGTGCAGAGAGCTAACTCTGTTCTTAGAATTTTCAGTATTCTTTCTTTCACATGAGAAATATTTTGGATAAACTCTCCTGAGATTTTTACCAATGTGTATTGAGACAACCTCCAGGGGAGGGGGAAGAAAATCATACAGACCAAGATGCTAGTAATAAAAAACAATCTTAGTATTTAGAGGCCACAGAATTTAAACAAGGACACAGTAGCAAGCATACTAGACTATTTGGCATAGTGTGTGTTCTTTTTCTCCATTTCTTGTAAATTTGATTTTGCTTACTAGAACTCTAGATAGCCAGCAGTGGTACGCTCAGCGTGGACCTGTCCTAGCTTTCTGTATATGAATAACTTCACACTTTCGTTGTTGTTGTTAAGTGTTGCTTCAACCTAAATGTTCCCATTTAGGCAATGCTTCTGTGACTACATGAAATATTCAGTACTGTGGGATAATTACCATAGAATGGAAACAGGAGAATTTATTTAAATAATAAGAAAAATAATAAATTCTGTTGATTATAAACTATTTCCTGCAACAGAGAAGAGAGATTTGGTGGCAAGAGATAAAAGGGCCAATGCTTTTGCCTTTGTAAGGAGCAAAAAGTACTCTGAGGTCAAGGTCAGTATTTTTAAGATGCTGCTTTCTTTTTTCTATTTTTCTTTTTTTATGAAGTTGGGTTTTGGTCAAATAGAAACTGTCACAGTAGAAATGGAACATCACAAACAGACCACAGGCCCAAGTTACACTTCCTGCAAATACTGTCTTATCCATATCTAGCAATCATACTAATTAGGCTAGTTACCAAAAAGTATGACCTTTTCAAAAATATTTCCAGCACACTTTTTCAGGGGAGAAAAAGGAAATATAGTGACTTAGTAAATATTTTGAATGGGCAGGAAACTGACTTCAAGTCATAGATTATAGGGTTTAAAGGGATTTCAGGATGCCCTGAGGGAAGACATCGCGAAAAATGACAAAACAAACTTTGTCTGTGTTTATTGAAAAATGCTTATCTTGCTTGTTCCTAAAAAATCTGGTGATGGAAAGTGGATTTCCTTGGCTGGAGTTTCAACCTATTATTTTTGTTCTTTCCTTCATGGACATGGATGATAAATTATTCCTTCCCTCTCTCTGCAAAAGCCTTTAATATACTTGAAGACTTTTGCAGTTAACAACCCAATTTGTTCAGCCTTTTCTTGTAGGTTATGTATCTTAGATCTCTGATCCTCAGGAATCTCTGCAAGCAACCCACATGTTTTTGGTGGGCAATGTCCAAAGCTGAAGGCATTACCACAGCAAAATGGATGAAAGCTAGGAAACACAGAAGGAGCACAGTTTATGCTGTTGTCTACAATACTGCTTCAATGTCCACCTTTTTTGCCAGGGAATGACACTGTTGATTCATGTTCTTTCTGTGATCCACTGTAATACCATGTATTTGTCTGGTTTTAGCACGTTGCTTTCCAGCCTGTGTTTGTGCAACTTTTTATTTTTTTTCCCCTAGATGTAGCTGGCTGTGGGAATGCTGCTCTCAAAAAAAAAAAAAAAACCACAAAACCCCCAAAAACACCCACCACACCCAAAAAAATCAAAAGAACCCAACCAAACCTCCGAACAACAAACCAACACCCACCAACACAAAAACACCCAAACCATACAATATGCAAGATAATTTAAAATCATGGTCTCTTATATTGTGCTTGCTGCCTCTCTCATGTTGGTGTTACCTTTATATTTAACAAATAGACCAGTACTGTTGCATCATTCAAACGACTCATGAAAGTACTTGATCAAAATTGGTACCCATTGGACTAATCCTCACATACCTCTTGATTTTTAAGTGTGAACACCTGATAAGTACTCTGAAAAAATCCCTGTAAACATTATGTGTTGCTGATCTTCCCTTTTCTGTCTCAGAAATACATGTTATATTTTATCTGCTCCAGGTTTCTGGAGTTTTACCCATTTCCCACAGATTCTCAAAACCAGCCATTAATATGAAACTTCACATTGGGGAGTTTAAAACATCTGAAAGTTTTTATCAGGGTCAGGAGTCTGAAAACAAATCCTAAGTCTCTCTGAGCTATTTATTCCTTGCTCTAGACTTCTGCTGCTGACATTGGTTCTGCATCATTTTTCTAGTGAAGACTGACAGAAAAGGCATGTAGTGCTTCAACTTTGTGGGAATCCTCTCCCTTTGAAGAGGAGGTCAACTCTGATTTTTTTTTTTTT
>NW_010246878.1:0-22727 GCF_000690775.1 Eurypyga helias
GGTGACCTCTGTGGCGGCTTTTTCCAGATCTCATCGTGCAGGCCAAGTCTGGCACTGGCAAAACCTGCGTGTTCTCCACTATCGCCCTGGACGCGGTGCTGCTGGAGAGTCCCGCCACGCAGGTGAGGCCCGGCCCCTGCTTAGCGGTGCGCGGGAAGAGGCGCTGAGGCGAGGGGGGCGGGGACACGACACTTGGCTTTGTGAGAGGGAATCGCTCTTGGGAAAACGGTATTGTCCCCTGTGAGACTAACTATTTTAAATCATCCGGACTGGATGAGTGGCTTTTTTGAGCCGTTCTGCAGCTTTCAGGTCTAATCCTTGGCCCTTACAGATTCTGATCTTGGCTCCCACGCGTGAGATTGCTGTGCAGATTCATGCTGTCATCACAACGATTGGAATAAAAATGGATGGCTTGGAATGCCACGTGTTCATTGGAGGGACTCCTCTGAACCAGGACAAAATCAGGCTAAAGAAGTGCCACATAGCAGTTGGCTCCCCAGGTATGGGAGTGCTTCGCTGTGCGTCGGACAGTGGCTGATACCTCAGGGTACAGTAGCTGGTGCTTTTGCAATCTGGGTTTGTTTTCTAGAAAAATGGGGTAGTCTTAAAAGGCAGTGCCAGAGACATTTAGACCATGTATTTTTAGTGAGATATTGTTCTAAGTATGTACTTTTTAAGGCTTATTAAAATTTGGTGTGGTGTTTTTTTTTTTTAATTACAAAATGCTTTATTAGAAACTTTCAATTAGTATTTTTCAAGTTCCTTTTATGTTTTTCTTCATATGTAGGTCGAATAAAACAGCTCATAGAGTTGGACTACTTGAATACGGCCAGTATCCGGCTTTTCATTCTTGATGAAGCAGACAAGCTTCTAGAAGAAGGCAGCTTTCAGGAACAAATCAAGTAAGAAAACCACTTCCCATACGCTTATGGGTAGCTTAGATGTTTGTTAGTCACTTCCATTTTTTTTTTCCTCTCACAGTTGGATTTACTCTTCGCTACCAACCAATAAACAGATGCTTGCTGTTTCAGCTACTTACCCTGAATCCTTAGCTAATGCTTTGACCCGATACATGAGAGAGCCAACATTTGTGAGGTTGAACCCCACTGATCCAAGTCTCATTGGTAAGTAGAAGTCCGTTTCTGATGTTGTTATCAATAGATTAAGAAGAGTATGCTAAAATCAAAACATACACCTTTAAAACTTGTGATAATTTGCCTCCACAGATGAGTTGATTAGTTTACAGTGTATTTGTTTCCAGTATTGATGTGTTTAAAGCATCAGTGATGAATGTAACTTTGTTTTCTTTCTGAATTCCAAAAATATTTCAGCCTTTGAAGAAAAATCTGCCCTGCAGGTTCTTCAGTGCACCATGGGTGCTTGTTTAAATTTGGAGCCTTTGTTTCAGCTGCAGTGACACGTGTTGACAGCAGCAGCGTAGCACTGCACACGTGTTTGTCGAAACCCTTAATCTGATGGTGTTTTTCATTTCATGCCCAGGTCTGAAGCAGTATTACAAAATCGTGAATTGCCATCCGCTGCCCCATAAAACATTTGAGGAGAAAACCCAGCACCTACAGGAGCTGTTCAGCAAGATTCCATTTAATCAAGCCTTAGTCTTCTCAAACTTGCATAGCAGGTAATAAAACTGAAATGCGGTCTGTAGGAAGCATGTTTGGAAGCAGTGGCTGGATAAGTTCATGGATAAACTTACACAGACCTTCTGTGAAAGTCTCAAAGCAGTATGCAGATTCCGCATCTGGAATGCAGCATGGCATGCTGGAAATCAGGGAATGCTTTAGCAGGGAGGTACCTTATACGCTGTTCTGGGACGGTGAGATCTGATGTCCTGTTGTCCTGTTCCATCTGTAAAGTGACTGTTTTAGTTGGAAACGTCAAGTGGCACATCTGGACTGTAATCTGCAGCCTGTTGTTAAGGAATATGCAGGGGCTGTTAGAGCTGCAGTTTTATTTACTGTTTCCATTGTGTGTATTCTGTCAGGGCGCAACATCTAGCTGAAATACTGACAGCCAGGGGCTTTACTGCTGAGTGCATTTCGGGGAAGTCCGTTCAAAACTTTGTGGTTTATGGAAGTTTGTGCTTAAATGTCATCTGAAATAGGAAAATTAATCTTAAATCTTGGTTTGCACGGCCTCTGGTTGAGTAACTAAGAATAGCGTTTGAATCTCCATAGGTCTTCAGGACTTAATCAGTGTAAAACTTAATATTAATTTTCCTCTTTTCAGATTTGTTAGAGAGTCATTTTTATGAATGTCTGGATGAGTGCATTGGCTTATTTGTAAAAGGAAAGTTTACTTAAGTTTGCAGGCTGAAGTAGTGTTTCTTTGGAATGTAAATGTTGAATTTAAATTTCTATTTTTGCCTTCTCTGTAACAACTGGTAGCTGGCACCTAATGTTTATTAGAAACCTTGATTTTTTTTTTTTCTTCAGCTATTTTTTCCATGGCTTATATGTTTACATGAAAGTTATCCAAAGTCAGTGTTGTTTGAGGGGATTAAGTATCTACATAATTGCTCTTTTTTTAAAAAACAAACAAACAAAAAAACCCCCAACAAAACCCAAAGAACTATTTTTGTAATGAGTTTCTTTATCTTCAAGTTCTTGTTTATGCTTGTTTACTCATTTGGAACGGTTGTTTGAGGAAGTAGCTCTCACCCTTGTTTCTGCTCTGATCTGCAGTTTTACAAAGCGCTGTTTACCAAAATTTGAGGAGGGTAAAACTGAAGAGTGTAATCTGTTTCTAATTTTTGTCCTTTTAGGCAGCATGAATCAAAATCAACGACTTGACGCTATGGCTAAATTAAAGCAGTTCCACTGCAGAGTTCTCATCTCCACAGACTTGGTGAGTTCGTGGTTTACAGCACACGTGAGTGTTACACCTGAAGTTGCTTCCCAGAATTAGCTGTGACTGGGAATTGAACAGAACAGAACGGTGCTACTAAAGCGCATGACTTACTTTCATGGTGAAACTTAGAAATTCTCCCCTATTTCTCAATCTGGTTCAAAAGTTACTTTTAGTTTATCTGTTGGTTTGCAGCAGCTTACAGATATTTCAGAGGAGCAGAATTGGTACACACCAGACATCTTTCAATTAGAGCAGTGGTTGTGCTTGAGGCACGCTCAACTTTTTCATGGTTGATGTGTTTTGGTTTTTTCTCCCAGTTGATGGTTTGTTGGTACACCCCAGACATCTGTCAATTAGAGCAGTTGAGGCACGCTCAACTTTTTCATGGTTGATGTGTTTTGGTTTTTTCTCCCAGTTGATGGTTTGAGTCCTGTCATGAAGAGATTACTGCATGCCGTTGGGTTGACTTTTTTTTTTTAATGCTGAGGGAAAAAGGATGCTTGCTGGTGTTTGATACAGAAGGCATAAACGAAATTATCCTGGTTTTCATGGTCCTGAGGCAATGTGCCTATCTTATATGTAAACTGGCTGGGAAACTGTAGGTGCTTTATGGTGTGTTGTAACACCTAAAAGTTACGGTATGAGCAGTGGCTCCCACATGCATTGTGTTTATTTGAAGACCTGCTCAGCATGTTCAGTTACTTATCCCCTTCTCTCTCTCACCTTCTCAAGACATCTCGTGGAATCGATGCTGAAAAAGTGAACCTGGTTATCAACCTGGACGTGCCGGTAGACTGGGAAACGTACATGCACCGCATCGGCAGAGCTGGGCGCTTTGGTAAAAACTGTTGTGTGGATGTCTTGAGCCTGCAGCAGCCTCACTGGCTTTGGTTAGGTAACTGCACTTTCTGTTGTGTGTCACAGGAACTCTAGGCTTATCTGTGACATACTGCTGCCGCGGAGAGGAAGAAAACACAATGATGAAAATTGCTCAGAAATGTAATCTTCAGCTTCTTCCTCTACCAGGTATGCTCTGTCCTCTGAGTATGGCTGGGTTGGTTTTAGCTGTTGTCTGTTTGAAGCTTCAGACATGTCCGCAGGGATCTGACATGTGTTTTCCCTGCTGAAGCTGCATTAAATTTTGGGTTTTGGTATGGGCTTTTCATGCTCTCTGCTAATGACTGCTTGTGTAACTGCCACGGTTGGGTGAAGCAACACTAAATGAACAGAGTGCATGCCCGGGGGCAGGGAGAGGCACTCTGCACCCAGCTGTTACTTCAACAACTTTGTAACTCCTTGGATTTCCAGAAATCTGGTATTAATCCTTTCTCAGGCTGTGAGATACAGCAGGAGGATGGAGTAATTGAAAGAGCAGATTTGCTACCTTTGCTTTGCCAGAAGCTGTGCTGCTAGAAATGCACCATTTAGCTGCTTATGTAAGTTCTGGTTTACTATCTGGTGAAGCAGGATCTGAAAGATGGCTGACGAGCAATGCAGTGCTGCTTGTCTCCATCAATTTCTTCCGTGAAGAGAATGTTCTGGCTGTTTGAGCTCTTTGAAGGATTGAAGGGCGTCGGTTTGTAGCGCTAATTAACGCATCTTAACATCTTACCTGCGATTTTGCTAAGCTTTACTTCGGTACTCATTTTAGCTCTAGAGGGAGGGATGCACTGAACTGAGTTCCTGCTTGTTTCCTTTTTGCAGAGCCCATACCTCCTGGAATGATGGTTCAGTTTGAAGGTGGGGAGGTAGAAGTCAAACCAGTTACACATAAAGGTGCTTCGGTGAATTCTGACACCGTGTGTCTTAGACCAGAGCAGCCAGCACTACAGCCTGTCCAGAACAGTTTTGCAGAGGTACCACGGGCTCATACTAATCTTCCAGGTGATAATTCCTCTGTGGAAAGGCCAAAAAAGGCTCTGAAGCAAAAGCAGAGGAAGTGCACGAGTTCTGCAAATACAGAAGAAGGTAGTAGAAACCGCCAAACTTCCAATTGCCACAAAGAACAGAGGAGTAGAGTCAAAACTGTCTCCAGATCTGATGAACAGCATAACACTCCATCTCCAGATGAGGAGGCCTTAAAAAAAAATCTTCCCAGGATTCCATGCTTGTCATCTTTCAAAACCTATCAGAACAATCCCTGGAGCTTCTCAGAGTTTGTTGAAGACTATGAGTATTTCATTAAAGAAGGGCTGGAGAGAGAGGTGGAAGTTTTCAGAAGCTATTCAGGCCCAGATGACGACCGTGAGCTGCCCAGAAATGGTGATGTAGCATGGAAGGAGGTGGAACATAATCCAGAGGTGGTAGCAAACAGTGGTGTGTCTGGTGAGAGCGATGGGCCGTACAGTTCCAGGGCTTCCTCCAGCAGCAGGGAGAACAACTCTTGCTTTGAGGCATTTTCAGATACGCAGGAGGATGCCGTTCCCACAGTGTGCCAAGGTTACGCAGGCTCCTGTCCCACACCAGAGAAGCCTCAGGAGCTGGCACAAGCCCCCAAGCAAAATCCAGTGAAAAAGAAAGTTCAGAAACAGAATGCTAACCAAAAGAAAAGCTGTTACCATCAATTCCCTGGTCCTTCCACCAGAAAAACTGAAGACGACTGCTCCTGCAGCTCTTGGGGTGATGGTGTTCCGGATGAGGCTCTGAGTTTCAAAAACTACTGGGAATCTTACTGCCAAGCATGGCACAGCTACTACACAGCCGTGTCGCGCTATCAGAAGAGGTGCAGACAGTTGGACTGGCTGAACGCCTACCACGCCAACTCCGTCTACCTTCAGGAGCTGCTGAAAAGCAGTGATTGAGGTGCCAGCAGGCTGGTTGGTACAGCCAACGGCAGTTACCTGTGAGAACAGGACTGCTGGTCTCAGAGTACCTTGGCAAACGGAAACCAGTGTGGTTTCAGACTGAAGGAAAGTGTCTCTTAAAGCGAGCAGTGTCTGGGTAAATGTGTTTTTACGTGCGTTCCAGTGATGGTGGTACAAGTTGTTAATAAAAGGAAATGAAAGACAGCTGGATGTTCAGTTGCAATCATTACAATCCAGAGCAAGTAGAGGAAGATAAAAGGCAGCCACTTACATGTAGAAAGTGTCACTAAGGAGAAAATACAACCCGTTCTCTTTGCTTGACTTACTTCTACCATGTGACTTTGCAGTGAAGATGAATTCACCGTGAGACCACGCAGTTTGTAGTTGGAGTTCATTCCATTTTCCATAATTCTCTTATTAAACACTAGGCACTGATGATATACTAGTTAAGTGGCAGTATAAAACCTGCATCTCAATGCCTGTATTGCTAATTTAAATCCAGTTAATTAATATTGTATAAATAACACTTCTATAGCTAGGTGTACGGCAAGCTGTGCAGTAGAGGATGGTTTAATTAGGTAGAAAATGTGCAGCAATCATAATTGGTCTGTCCCTCTGGGTGCAGCAATATCAGACTTGCCACACTTACAGGAAAGCTTTAATTAGAAATGAAATTACCTATTAGTACTAAAACTAATTGGTATTTCCTGTTTGGGTTGTGCTGCTTTGGATGTCGCTGTCCCGAAGCAGAAGTAGATGAGAGGACTGTCTGGCTAAGGGGCTTGATGCTGAGCTGACTCCACGCTGATTTTGAAACTTCATCCTTTAGCTTTAGTTTGGGATCAAAGAGACACGTTTCTTAAGCAGAATCTTTGAATTTTGCTTTTTTTTTTTTTTCCTTGAGCCAGAGTAAGGCTGGAATCCCCTTAGCAGGGAGGAAGCAGTGCTTTTACTATGAACTGCATGTCCAAGGGGAGCTGCTGCTTTAATTTGGTGATGTGGGTGTCTTTGAGGTTACTTGATTGCTCACCTTCAGCAGCTTTTGTTTTGAGAAGCAGTTATGTTTTCACGCAGCTTACATAAATCCCTTAATGCCCGAGTGTTCCTGCAAAATTCCCTGCGCAAATCCTGCAGCGCTCTCCGCAGCACTTTGGACCTTTTTGCGCAGTGGTGGGTGTGAACTTTATGCTAAGCAAATCAGACTGCTGCGCAGGAGAATTGTGGGGTTGGTGCAGCCTGTGGGTGGCAGGGGCATGCAGCACGCAGGGACAAGCAGGGCTGTCCTGTCTGCCCGGGCTGGTGGCTCTTGCAGCGGGGGAGAGGGGGTGGCCCCTGACTGCAGGAGAGGAAGGTACTCTGGAAGCTCTTCTGTTCAGCTCAAACTTGTGCGTGTTAGAGGACACCCAATAAGTAATTATAACTGCTGCTTAAGGACTTTTGAAAATTGTAAATAATGCCTCTCAATGACCCTTTCTGTTAGGGTTAGGATGAGATCAGCTCTGCGTGTTTCATGGTGGGAAAAGCTGACCCTGTCTGTAGTATAGAATGCAGTTCCTAAACGGAATTGCCAAGATGAGGTTGCTTTTTAAAGGGAAGGTGTGAGATGTGTGCTTTAACTATCTCGTTAGGAGAAGTATTTCCCTTTCCATACTTTTTTCCTTGCCTTAATCCCTTTGTGCCACAGATTACCCCAGGGGGGCGGCTCGCCTAGATTGTGTCTGCGAACTTTGCGGAGGCACAGGTGATGTGATTTTCTTTCCGAGGTGGATTTTGTTGTAACTCCTACTGTTCACCAGGAGGGCACCTTAGGAGATGCACTCGGGTATCTGCCTTACTGCGCTCCTGTCGTGTCCCGGTCATCTTGCTGCTTTCCTTTGGGACTGCGTAAGAGTTCTGAGTATTTAAATGAAACTTGAGCAGCTTAAGCCAACACCCAAAGGTCACCAAAAGAACCTCCCAGAATCTTTTTAGAAGAAATCTACAGCATCATCTTGGTATTTGTGGCACATACTCTGTTTAATCCAGATTGGATACATCAGGTACAGCAGTGGCACAAGACTCAATACTGTAAATGATATACAAGTTTCAACATATGCACTACAATTCCAAAAGAAGACAACAGGAAACTTGGTTCTTCTAGAAAGTTGTTCTCGAATGAAGCTACCTGCAGTTGTGTACAGTACATTTTGTATCTGTCCTCTGATGTTCGGAAGCAAAGCCCATTTATAGTACGAAAATAGAAAATAATAAGGTTGAGAGCTGCTCATAACAAAACTCCTAAAGAAAACACCATTGCATTGGAATGCCTTACTGATTTATCAAAAATAGACCATCGCACGCGTTTTGTAAGATACTTGGTTGGTCCGAGGAGCCAGCGGGAGCTCCCAGTTGTAGTTGCGACAGAACAGAGGAGAGCGTTCGGTGTGCTCGGGAGCGTCTCGCCCAGACGGCTGCGTGACTTCTGTGACTAGCACTAGATCAAACCGAAAATAAACATCTGCACACATACACACACAAAGTAACAGACTGTCGACTGAGAACAGAACTCAAGAAGGAATTTTCACAAGCGCTTTGTCACCTGGTCTTTTGACTGATCCACCTGAAGCGTTTCTGGCACAGTTTCGCGTTCTGAAGGTAAGCAGCAACACTTCCCTGGTACGCTTTCTCAAGAATTCTCTGTGGTGTTGTAGGTGTTCATGGATTGAGCTTCGCTTATTGACAGAGGAGGTATTAAATTTATACAGCCCGCGTAATTGGCAAAGAGAGGTGAGATGACTTCTTCGAGGTCACTTAGTGATTCATCAGGACGATGGGGATAGAACACAGGTTCCTGATGCTAACTCCTAGCTGTAACCAAGGTGCACGCTGCCTTCTGTTGGCTCTTAAGGGTTTAGAAGGATAAAACCGTTGAGTGTTTATGGCGTCATTAAATGTGAAGCCTAAAAACTTGAGCTCTGAAGTCATATATCTAGTGCAGTTGCTTAAAGTGCTGGAGAAAAATAAGTGCTTAAAAACCCCAAGACATATTTGATTGGTAAATAATGTGGAAAAGGTGTAGTATTCACCTAACTTTAAAAGCAGAATCAAGTTTTCGGCTCCAAGCTGCTGATGCTCGCAAGCCATCCATGAATGCTGACTGTAACTGCCATAGCCTGGCACAGGAAAATATTACAGGATCCAAGGGCTTTTTGCAACCCAGAAATGAAATGTGATTTGTAATATACTGAATTTGCTCTACAGTGTAAGATACAGCGTGTTTACAACCTCTACTTAAAAAAGGAACGTACTTGAAGAAACAGTGCTTCCTGTAGCTGGCGTTAATCTCATTTTCATGCGTGCCCCTTAGGCTGTCTAAGCTGGAAGGTGAATGCGGGTTGGCAGTACTGGTACGGCGTCAGCTCTTTTGGGTTAAACAAGCAGCGTTGGTTCAAATTTGGTACTTCTGACAAGGATGTATTTTGTAGCATCCTCAACTTCATTCCACAGTAAAGCCATACGTGTTGCTTTACCTTTTCCCTGGTTTGCTTTGATAATTATCTGACAGACAAACTTAGTCTCTGGGGTAGGAGTTTGCCGTGGAAGGTTTTATGTTCCTCTTAGGGTTGTAGGCAGGTAACTCGCAATGTGGAGGGTGATTTAGGGTGGTGCCAGGGAGTGTGATGGCAGCAGGAGAGGGAAAAATAAGGAAAGAATTATGGCTGAACAGCAGAGGAAAAATCCTTGACGCTGAGATTTATGAGCCTGGAATAAGCCCTCCAGGGAAGTGTGGGAGTCCTTTCCTTGGAGAGTTTTAAATCTGACCTAAGGAAAGCAAGGCAATGTGTTGCAGTGAAGGGTCTGGTGCTAGCGGAGGATGGGTTACGTTTTTTAATTCTTTAGTGTTTACGTACCCAGGTGCTATCTGTAGCCTGTTCTTGGTGGATGCCCTTTAGATTTTTAAGGAAAAGGAAAGTAAAAGGTGGATTTTGGAAAGAGCAGATGGGAAGTCAAAGCCTAGATATCAGAGGTATTTATTTCTCATCGTTCTTTGCCAATTGATGCGATTCCTTCTATTAGCAGCACGATGCTGGGTGAGAAGAGAGCGACTCTATTAATGGAACATGCTGGAAAGCTCTGAAAATATTTTTCGCGCAGAAAAAGCTTTGGAAAGGAAACAAAATGCTTGGAAAAAGGTGTTGCCCCTTTGATATTTTAAATATTGCTTTATGAAAGACAAAAATAATCCCCTTCTACTTACTTTTTGTACAAACTATCAATTTTAATCTTTTTAATGAACTTTTCTAAAGCTGTAAAAAGTGGTAAGGAATTAGGGGGAGGGGCAAGGCTTTGGAAATGAACTGCCAACACTACTGGCATTTGTTGAGCAGGTCTGGTTTGTACCACCTGCCTTTCAGACAGGGATCAGGGCCAGAACCTACCTATGTTTCTGGGTGCTTCTCCTCCCAGGGAGGAGGATGCCCCATTCCATATGCATCAGGATTGCAGGGGTGTGTGCTGGTTTGTGTCCCTATCAATGTGTGTGTGTGGCCCTGAGGAAGGGGAGGGGGATGCTGGTCAGACAGGGCGGTACTGGGGACCGCTGGAGAGGATGGTCCAAATCCTTCTTGTAAGTGGCTGTTTAAAGATTACAAAGAGCCCTGCAGTTTAGTAAAGCTAATCGCCTCCCTCGGTTGTAGGAGGAAGTGGCTGCAGTGCAGTTCCCACGCTCTTCTGTGCAAATGCTTTCCCTTCTTCCCTGCGTTTCTTTTGGAGGGAGCTATGTTACGCCCTACCAACTGCTGATACGTCAGCCATGGCCTTGTCTCAGCCGTTTCAGTGAACGCACAGTGCTCTCATAATGAGGATGTAGCTGTGCTGGGCAATCCAGGGAGGTTTTGTACAAGCGTGTTTCAAGTGCTTTCAGAAGCATTACTCAGTGTGCTTCAGATCCGTGTGTAAAGGGAGCTAATACCTCCACCAGATGTATTTTTAGCCCTGTTCCTCTAGGCTCATACTTCCTCAGTCTTGTCTGTCTTTATCCTCTGAAATTCTGTGCTGAGGTACTAACTGCATGGGGCAGCACCTGCTAAGGTAACGGGAGAAGAGGCCAGCCGTGTGTTTCTGATCACGATTCCTCTTCCGTGAAAAACAACAAAGTCTGTGGCTGCCTTGACAATCTGAGCCCAAGCAGCCAGCCAGAAACCCCAAGGACTGGCTTTCCTCCTTTTTTATTATTTTCCCTCTTAAAAATGTTGATTTTTTTTTTTCCCCCAAAAAAGCAGTTTGATTGCTGGCAAATAACCACACCAATAGTGCTTGAGACGAGGGCTGCCGTGGTTGCTATTTACAGATAGAGGGATGGGCGCGGAGAGGCGAAGTGGTTTGTTTACCACTCCACAGTAAATCAGGAATAAGAAAGGCAGCACCGAGAATTCATATTGAGTCCCTGGCTCTGTACCCGTTTACTCCTGCGCCTTGGGAGGAGCACTGTACCCTGTCGGCACGGTCGCGTTCAACCCTCGTTCTGTGCCAGTGTAAATGAGGTTGCGAGGTGGTAGGTAGTGGAGAGCAAGGCCTGTGCTCTACAAGGGTGAGGGTGTTCAGATGGGGAGCAGATGATGACAAATAATGAAATTAAAGCGAAGGAAAGATTAAATTAAAACATCAAGAAAAACTCAATAATGGGAAGATTAACTGCAGTATAACCTCCTACAGGAAGCAGCAAAGGCAGAGCTTTTTAATCATTTAAAACAGGACTAAACATAGTTTTGGGTAACATATTACAGCACTGGAATAAATGACCATAAGCTGGTGCAGCTACTGAGGGTTTAGCCACAGCCCTAATATTCCTAGAGTGTTGTAGGTTCCTAAGGAGGCGGCTGAGTTAATGCGTCGGCCGGCGGAGCCCGCTGTACAGTAGGTTAGGAGCGCTAACAAAGCGGATTGCTAGCTCATATGTTAGTCAGCATGTAGGTCTATTTATCTATCTGTACATGTGTGTGTCTACTTACTTCTACGTGTATGTGTGTATATAAATACTACGTCAGGATAGATTATGACAGATGTTAAAAAAAGTCATCCCTTTGAATCAGGCTCAAACATGCTTTGAGTAGTTTGTAACTCTGGTGTTGGTAAAATCACTGTTCAGAAACAGGACACTTGATGTTTCCATATTATCTACAAGCTGTTGGGGCTGGGTGCGTCGCCGTTCACGGGTGCGCACGGGGCCCTGAAGAGGCCCTTGTGCATGCCTACGATAATTAGGCAGACAGTGCGTGACAGGAGAAGGCGCGTGACTTTGTTCCTCACTCTGCCCTTCCTGCAAAGGGGACTTGAGAAAGGCAGAATGGAAGAAAAAAGTTACTTTTTATGGAGGGGAAAAAAAAGCCAGTTGTGTTTCAGGGCCATGTATTTCCTTACAGTAAAATCATTCCTGAAACAATCTCAGTGGTAGGACTGACAGCTTCGTTGAAGTATTAACTTCCTGGCAGTACCACACAGTGTTCCTTCAGCTTTTGGTTGACTACAGGTGTGTGACTTCTCCCAAATTAAGTGTAGAACTGCAAAAAGAAAATGCTGTCTGTACCACGCTTTTTCAAGTGTTTTCTAAACTCCAGTACTGCTCCCTCTTCTCAAGTGGATGCATCCTGTGCTGGGACTGGAGAACTAAAAACGCTAACCTAGTCTACCCCTAAAATCAGTGCGACCCAGAAGCCATTGATGAGACAACTGGAGCCCTAAGCCTGTGAAAAAGCCAAATACCTCTCTGTCCATGCAAGATACTTGGCTCTGGGGTTAATTATTATCAAGTATAGATCCAGACATTATTTGGCTACTATTTACAATGGGTTGTATGTCTAGTGCTAGCAAAGGAATTTATATCTAGAAAACCAAAATAAAAAAGCATGGGCATACATTACAAGAAACCTCTGTTAGACTTAGGAACGCTTGATGTGGTTGAGTTCAGTGCTTTCTCATTCTTTGCCATTTGTGTGTACAGTATTAAAAAAGAGTCCTACCTTTTTTTTTTTTCCTTTTTAAAAATACAGAACTGGTAGTCTAGTCACACTCTTACAAGTAAGTGATAACAAAAATAGAAAGCAGATACCCATGTGGGACTAAAACTCTACTAAAGCCTGTATTTTTTTTTTTTTCCACAAATATGTTTTCACAGACAATAATTAGCAGACAAACACACTGTTTGCAATTGCACTGTATTGACTTAAAAGGCGGATACAAAATTGTCTAGATAAAGAATGCCATCTGGGGTGCAACGGGTGTGTGTGTGTGCGTGTGCACATGTATGTGCCGGCACGTGCTTGTATTTTCCTACTGTGCACTTGACCATGGAAACGTGCTCTGCTCTTTGTAACTCAGTGATGCTCTGATGTGGCTCTGCTGCACACTCGCACGCACACACACAGAGGGATGGAAATAGATTTCTGTGACAGGTGGCTTCTTTGTCTAAATCTTTTCCTATAAAAGAAAAAAAAATGTGAAGTTTTGGTTGGTTTAAAGGTTCTGCTCCATGAAGAAAAAAAATTCACAAAATCCATTGTTTTTCACCTTTTCAGTCATTTCCTCATGAATAAATATTATCCATTAAAAACCTTTAAAAAGGTGCTGCGATACACAGTGTTATATTTCCATTTGCTTTATTGACTCTCTTGTGGCCATGATGATTCTTTCCCTCCAGCCTCCACAGGTGATTTTCTCCCTGTACCATGGCACAACACGTTCTCCATGCAGGGTTTTGTTTTTTTTCCCCTTTAACCAGCCTCTTCCTCCCTTTTCTAATCCTTCCTCAGTCCACAGCATGAATGCGAGTCTGAAGAAAGCTGCCTCGTTAGAGCTCCATTGCTAATTCGATGACAGTATGTCAGGTTGGTCCATCCAGGCACAATTTGCAGCAAGAAAGGAACATGGAGGTGTGGAGGGAGAGGGGCACTGGTCTTCCAGCCTCCTTCTGTGCATGAGACGTCTTACAAGGCGGAGACCTTGACTATGTTGCTTGTGGTGGTGGTGGAAATGTTCGTGGAGTGGCCGGGGCTGCTGGGCGGAGGCCGACTCTCGCCTTCTGGCGTGAGTGCCGGCGGCGTGGGGATGCTGATGATGGCTGTCGTTATCTGGGCAGTTTTGCAGTTCGGTCTCAGCCCATCATCTGATTTCATGTTGAGACTGGAACGACTAGAAAACAAATTTAGTGTTTGGCTTTTTGTTTTTTTCAAACCAGACAGTAGAAAGGTTGGGAATGGTGTTTGTTCTTAATCAGTATCTTATTCCTCTGAACTAAGGGCACTGCAATATTCAGAAGGCTCCGCTGAACTGTTCCCCCCAGTTCCTGCAAGGCATCGTTTATTTCTACCCCGATTACACTAAGCTTCTTTAATGTTCCCCCTGGGTAGGATACAGCATTTCACAGGGCAAATGGTTTTATGTTTCCATTTCATTCCTGCGTAATTCTAGCTTGATTAAGAGGACGTCTAAACATACTGTCCTGTGTACTGCGTCCTTTCAGAGCACAGGTAGTTCTTTCTGAGAAAGAGCTGTTGTCTTCCTTGCATTTCAAATGCCTCGTTCAAATTCACTGTCCCTTGATCTTTTCTATTTTTTCATCTCTCTGCAGTAGTTTCAAGGATCTGGCAGCTGTGAGCATTCTTATTAGATCTGCATCAATTGCATCCTATAATTAATTACAGAGGGAAAATGATAGTTTGATTTCTGTACATCTGCACAGCTACAGGAGCCTGCTATTACCAGCCCAACACGGTCATTTTAAACACAAGGCCTGCCCTTTGAAAACGTAAAGCTCGCAGTTGGAAAGCTATTGCTGTTGTTATCTCAGGGTGACTCACCAAGAGGATGTTTCTTGATCCCTCAAGCATCCCAAGAACACGGCAGAACCCATTCTGCTCCCCGGTTGCCTCAGTCACAAGCTGAGAGTGGGGCAGTCTTAGGGACTGGGTGGTTCTGCCAGTGGTAACCAGTACACCCAGTTAGTTGCATTCCACATGAAAAACAACTTCAAAGCTTTTTTCTGTCTCCATTCTTACACAGTTTGGTAAGCAAGTGAAATAACAAACAGTGTTGACATTTAAAATACCGCTGGCATCTGGTTTAGCACCCACTGAAACAGGCAGAATAGTTGACGTTCCCCTGAATTACTGTTTCAGGTGCAGGTTGAAACTATTGTCATCCTGAAAGTGCGATAGCCAGAGACTTGTTTTGTGCTTGTTCATTCATAATTCTTTCTCTGAAATGCCCTTCTGACGGCACCCTGGCACAGAGTAATTGCTTGCTGCCCTCAAGGCAGCTTTGTCTCAGTTTCTAGGTCCCTGTGGTAGGAGTGGGAAGGAGAGTGGTAAGCTCAGCAGCTCAGTGCACAAGAGGCTTAATGGGCTGAGGGGGTTTAGAAAGTAATTTGGTATTTGCAAGAGAGAGATGATGAAGAAATTTTTTTTTTTCCTAGCAAGTTAAGTATAAAATGAAAATTTCAGAATTTTCTGTTGAGACACTTCACCTGTGTCACTAATGGCTTTTTAGGTGGAGATACTAAGACACCATTGTGAAATTCCTCCTCATTTGTTTCCCAGTGATGCCTGATGATTACAGTTGTGATTGAACATCAGTGAAGTGTGTCCTTGGTGGGACGTGTCTGTGTGTATGGCTCTCTGGCAGGCACTAATTAGCCAGTTCTCTTTGCCTTCTCCAATAAGGGCTTGGATGTACTGGGCTATCTGGGAGGTGGGCTATGGAGTGGTCCTGTGCCAGCTTTGGTGAGTGGCTCACAGCTGGACACTGCTGGCTCTGCCTGTGTGAATAGCACTTCCTAGGCAGGTTTCGTCTGGAATTCATTCTTCTATGTCCTGTCTGGCCAGAGAAGGGCTGCACTAGAGTCTGTCTCTGCCCTGGTTCTTCCCAGAAGAGCTAGGGAGCTACTTTCCTTGGGCCCTCATTAGGAGGGAAACAAGATGCTCCCAGCACTTGACCCCCCTCCCTGGCTGGGTATAGGCAGGAATGTTCAGTCGGGTAATGCACTTCAGAGGTTTGCATGCAGTAGTTAGCAGCGAGAGCCTACTTACTGTACCTTGTGGTGAGTGAGGGCTGCTCACTGCACTGGATGTGGATGGTGCTGAGCTCCTGCATACTCCGGAGGCGAGTGGCTGGCACGCTGGAGTTGGGAAGGTGAGTGGTCTTCTTGTTACGGCGGGAACAGCAGGACGTGGTCAGTCCGTGGTGACTTGACAAGGAGGGGCTCCGAGAGGAAGGATAGTTTTGCATTGAGCTCTCCATGCAGTTCTGTTCGAACAGTTGCTCATCTATGAACTCGTGGTTCTGGCAGGGAAAAGAACAACACTGTTACTCTCTGGGGATCCCAGCGGCAGTTTGTTTTCAGTGGCACCTTTGGGGTGGTGGGATGTGTCAGCCCCTTGTCTGTGTAAGATGCTTTCTGCCCCTGTGCCTGAAAGTATTTGCACTTGGCAGATGTTTGAAAGAAACTACTCTGCCCTTCCTCTCACTGCAACCAAGAGAAGATTTTGCCCTCCTGCATCAGTAGGGGAATAAGGGAAGCTGTTGCAGTGACACAAGCACGAGTCTATTGATGCGGCCTTGCTTATGTAGGCTGAGATGCTTAATATATTGTGTTCGAATCTCCTTTCATTTTCTTGTCTGGATTCCAGAAGTGGCTTCAGAAAATCTGCAGTGCCACATGGTTATGAAACCCAAGAGGAGATTTAGGCTTCTTTTTCCTTTGTCCCTGGGGACAGGATTGTATTGTATTTGGATGATCATCTCAACGTGTAGCATAATTGCAGGGTGTTGCCTGTATTGGCTGTTGGGTGCGAAGCATACCTGCTGCTCAGTGGGTGCTACTAGGTGAGTGAAGTGAGTGGAAATGGACATGGCAGGTGAGAGTGGGAAGCATACAGGGGAAGGGAATTCAGAAAGCTGAATCTGTAAAGAGTTTTTGTGCTAAGGAACAAGAAATCCTGAAAGAAAGAACTCTCGTGTGTGTATGAACACCCAAGTAGTTCTAGTGAACGTACTTTATCCAGTCCCTGTCAGCGTCAGAAAGGATGGGAACCAAAAGCAACCGTGGTGAAGGCAGCCATAGGTTTTCATTGGAACAACTAACAACTCTCACAGGAAACAAGAGCACTTCATAGCCAGAAAGAGCCACGTGCACAAACTCCCACGGACAAGACCAGGGACAAGAAAGGAAGCAAACACTCTCCAGACACGTCACAGAGACCACAGAGAAAACAGATTGAATTAAAAAGGAAATACCTTGATGGTGGAAGTTCGTACAGATAACAGGGGATCATCCACAAGATAGGACAATCCCTACGGGACAACATGCCAACAAAAGATAAAAACACAATTGATTGTCCATTCCGGCATCCAGAATTTAGTCCCAGCATTGCATCTATTGCCTCAGCATTCCAGCTGTTCCACTCAAGTTTGAATGGGCAACCGGACCTTCTCTTTACCAAACCTTGCCTGAATCAGACCCCTTTGTTCCTTCCTTCCTTCTCACACTTAAGCTTTTTAATGTTATGTTCTTGGAAATAGAACAAAGCTGGTAACAACTTTATTGCTTTGACCTTTTGAGAGCCGAAGGCAAAGGAAAACAAAGTTTCAGCTGCTGATTCACAAGTAAAGAATTGGAATTGCATTGCCATTGGGTCACCAATGGATATGGGGTTTGATCGTACTGTGGAAACACCGAAGAAAGGTTTGGGTTGAAAGACTGGATTGGATGCACTTGGCATTTGGAGAAAACATGGCATGTGAATGTCCATACTCTGGGAGTTGGAACGAGTGGAAAAAAACCCCTTTTGTTTGAAGAAACTCCATCTGTTGTGTTAAAAGGACAAGTAACCTGTGTTATGGTAGCTGGAGGGTCACTTTGTCATCTGACACACCAGATTTGTGAGCCATTCGTAGCCATTCAAATGTAAGGCTGTATGCAGACACCGTGACAATTGATAATGTGCTTTTGGAATCCTTCTGCCTAGCCTAAGGAAAGGTGAATTGCCCATTGAAACAAGTTTGCAACCATGGTACATTGCTCATTCCATTCCTGCATCTTGGTCACAAAATGACTCTTCAGTATTTAAAAAATCTTTTACTATGATTTAGATTTTGGGGAGAACTATTCCATGGTATTTTAATAGATTATGTGATCTGCAGAATTTTCACACAAGCTGATTGAACTATTTTGATTGATCGTTTCAGACCATAATCCAAACCTGTGATTTGATGCAACATCGTGAGAATAACTGGCTGAAAAACGTGGGGGGAAAACACATTAAATACTGTGCAGATTCTCCCTCTGGGTTTTAATCAAAATTCTAAATATCACTCTTATGCCATTCTTTGCTGAAAAAAGCAATGTGTGGAACATTTTCAACCACTGAGATTCTGAGTAGGCTCACGTGCTGGAGACAATCTGGCCTGGTTAGGGTGATAGGCTGATACATCCATGGATCACGATAGGCTTTGGCCATGTTACTGCCAGCACCCTAACTGGCTCCTTATAACGGAGCAACTCGTTCAGGTCCCAGAGAGGTCCACCGCCCTCTGCAGGGGTCACAATTTCTAGAAGCCTTTACAAAGCCAGGGCCTTACAAGGGCAGACCCTGGAGGCAGGCTTGTCTGCTTTTGTTTGCTTCAGCCAATTTGCTGAAGTTCCCAGATGGAATTATTCTTGAGAAATACGGGTCATCATAGTGAAGCTTTTAAGCATAACATTCTAAAGAGTCAGATTGTGAAGTATCTGCTTGTTATGTAACATCCAGAATTGCTAGAAATAAAGGCAAGATGAGTCTTATAAAATAAACTCGACAGTCATTGATACAGGAAGAATCAGTTCACTGTCCTTGGAGTGGTGACCTTTATAGCTCATTGGGATAAACCAGCTGTACTCAGCAGGTCACTGTAATTAGCCAGTCATCTTCTTCCAGTATATCGCTGAAGCCTAAGTGGGGTTATTCCAGCAGAAGCCAAACTATGGAAGTGAAGGTGATTTATCTAAAAGAAAGCTCTCGCAAGTCAGAAATCAAAAGTACATTTGATGGATGCAGATAGAAAAAGGCATGAATATTTCAAGTGTTAACCTCTCTTCACTCTTTCTAGAATGAATCATGGTATAGATAATGTGCTCCTTTACTGCAGCACCTCTTATATAAACCTGGAAGTAAAACATATGTATCAAATAAATACCTGTAATGTTCCAAGACTTCGGCATGCAGAATCACTTAATAAAAATAAAATTCTCACTCCAACACCTTGCATGACACGACCAGAAAAGTCATGTTAGAGGAGCTGCTCGACTGGCTTTGAGATAAACGACCTGCTCTTGTAACGAGAACTAGTGAGAACAGGCGTGTGCAGCCTTTGAGGCCACTGGGAGAGCGCGTCCGCTCGGTGCCCTGTGAGTGGCGCAGGGCTCTGTTTCCAGCCCGCTGGCACTGGTGACCAGGCTGTAGTTTACAGTCACTCCCAGCAGACCTGTCTTTTATTGCTAATTAGCACAAGTAACGAGTATATGTGATGTGTGACTGACAACACAAGACAAACGCAGTTTAGTTCCCTTTCAGAAGCACTGAAGAAATTAAACTTGACATACAGCTTGTTCTAGGACCTCCTTAACGCTGCTGAAAGGTTATTGTCATTCAAGTGAGCTTGACCTGCTGTTGACTCGGTACTGGCGTAGATGACCATGCAGTAGCAGATAATCGCATCTTATCCCTTTGCGCAGGGATTATTTGTTTTTAAAGAAGAGAATGAAATAAGGCGCATTTATCCCATTGCAGAATATTCGTGGGAGTTTGAGTGTCAGCCCCCCCAGCACAGTTTGTAGGTCTACTGCGTACGTCTACGAGTGCCTCCTCAGAGCATCCCTGGGCACGTCCTTTCCGTGCACGGCCTGCCCAGGCACAAGGATGCAGGAAGATGTAAAAAGACTGTGTGGCTACTTACGGTTGTTTTTTCCAGGCAGTGCAGCAGGTGGTGATGTTGGCTTTCAATTAAGGAGGTGCCTTTAGTCGTATGCTGCTCGTCTTCGGTGGATCCCTGCAGAGCCAGAAAAAGGGGAGGGAAAACCATAAACACAACCCAGGTGTAAAACCATGAACACAAACAGAACTGCCAGCATTAGCTTTCATGTAGGGATAGCTTTATCCCCTTTATCTTAGGGATAAAGAGAACAATTTGTGTTGCCAGCTCTCAGGTTTTTCTCATGACTCTTGGGAGGGTACCTTATTTTTTTTCCTTAAAGATTTGGCTTGTAAACTCAGGTGAGGAACTCAGCTTTTATTCAAAACCAGTGTGTTTCTAGCCACGCTGTAGCTGGGGAGGGAAGCTGGGAAGTGCTGCCATTGTATGATGGCCAGGCTCAGGAACCAGGAGGTAAAAAAACCCAACAACTAACTGTGCTGTTTTATTTTTCAAAAATAAACATTAAAACTTTTAAGCTTGACATGACCTTTGAATGCCAGCAGATGTACCCTGAACTCTAGTCTCTGTTCGGAGAGAAGGCACAAGCTGTCTTGCTTTTGCTGAGCTGAAAGCCTGGCTCTGCCTGACCTTCAGGGCTGCACAGCGCTGGGCTTGTGGGAACTCGTATATGTTGCTGCCAAAGCCTCCTGGGTCACAGCAGATGAAAAAAATGCGCATCTGGGCTTTGTGACTTGGACTTTGTAATGCTGGTCCTAGAGACGGAACTCCTGGATCTGTCCCTCCTCTTTGGGGCCATCAGCGGTTGTTTTCCACCCTTTGTACCTGCAGGGTAGCAAAGGAGGCTGCTCTTGCCCAGCCTCAGCGTGTTGCTGATGGGGAGTCCGTGGCAGGTCCTGAGGGGTGTTTGGTGCACACTGAAGGTGTGTACCCCCTCCTGTGGCCAAGCCCTCTTTAAAGGCGGCGTAAGGGAGGCGCTATGTATGTGAGAGGTAATACGTTTCAATCATCCTGTCGAAGCATGCTTCAAATGAGGAAGCACTCTACAGCAGTGGCAAAGGGTTGATGTTCTCGTGAAATGTGACAGCAGTTCCCCAGGAGAAGGAAGGTCCCATCTTCATTAGTTTCTTACGGAGTGTGGCTTGCACTTGGTAGGATGGCTTACTGTGATTTCTGTTTCAGTAACACTGTGTCCAGGAGCTCTACAAACTGACCAGGAACCCTCTGTGCATCCCTTGGCTCAAAACTGGAGCGAGGCAAGCCTGTTCCAAAGGCCTCACCGTCCAGATACTTGACTCGTTGTACAGCAACACCTGTGCAATCGGGGAGCAGCCTCCCCCCTCATTCCCCTCTGTACTCAAAACAGCTGAAAGATGCCTAACAAATGAGTAAGCTAATGCAGGGAGTAGGGTGTGCTTAGCCTGTGCCACCTGGGAAGGGACTGGGTACAGCTGGGAGTAGTTGGGTTAAATTAAAAGGAGTGGTCCCTCCTAGGGAGACACAGGAAGAGTTGGGATGGGCTGCTTTTAGCATGCTTGTGTAGGGACTACAGGTTGGAAAGACTTACTAGAGCACTTTTGCTGGTCTCTTCTCAGCTTCTACATCAGGTATGTGTGCATGGGGTGATTTGGGGAAGAGATTGCTGTGCTACGAGTGGTTAAAATAAGCTACAGGTCTCTGCGTGAAGCTGAGGGGTTTGATCTGCTTGAAACAGAAGTGGATAGGGGCTTAGGAGCTTGAGCTCAGTGTCTGTAAAGTTTAGCTCCTGCAGAAAGCTTGGCATCAAGCATTCATCATAACTGCAGTAAGCCAATTTAGTCAGCTTGGGGGTGGGGGGAGAAATCCAGTACCCTGTATTTTTTATTTCTGCACTGTATTAGTGAATCAGATACTTAGATTCCTCAAAATATAGTGTGTCACTTACCCTGTGATCTGATGATCAGATAGACCTCTGAAATGGAAGGAAAAGAAGCAGTAGGGGTTGCTTAGAGAGTTCCTGTGCTTTCTGAGTGCCAGGATTATTTTTCTCACTTTCTCTGTTATGTGGTGGCAGATTTAAGATCTGGGTAGTTAAGGATGTTCTCTTACTACTTAAGCTCCTGATCCTGAAATTCACTGTGATTTCATGACACATAATTCTGTGTGTCGCTTTGATGACTAGCATTTCCAAAGACAATTACGTGCACTAAAACAGCAATTAGATGTTGTCAAATGTTTCCCTGTATTCCATAAGGAAGGGGTGCCTGGTGTCTTCTGTAATGTCTAAATCTGAAAGCAAAAAATGGATGTGCGCGGCTTGAATCTCTGCTTAGACATGAAACAGCCGTATCTAACTGTTTGAGAGAGAAAATAGGTGGGATGGGAGACACAGCAGAACATCTTGGCAGAATTGCCGAGACTTTGTCGGTTGCTCTCGAGGGGGTCAAATTCAGCTATGCTTAAAGCATTGTTTTTAACTATACCCCTGTGTCCTACTGACTCACTGCAAATGGGCATGCTGCATGCCGTTTCCAGGATGGTTCTGTGATCCTTAAGTGAAGGAATAACTCTTGTCTCTGATAGATACCGAAACATAACTGAACTGGTACATCAAGAGATCTAACTTACTGTACACAGAATTAATAGATTCCTCTGGGAATGCATCCTCGGCAGGTTATGGATTTTTTTTTTGTTGTTGCCATTGTTTTGGGAGATGAGCATTCCCAGAAGTATTTTTAGAAGTGGCCTGAAAAAAAAAAATTGGTTCCATTTTTCTTATTAACAATCCTCCTGGTGAGCTGACACATCAAGCTGGTCCTGTTCGTACCCTGCTGAGAATACTGACTCCGCTGCTGGAGTGTTTCCCATGGAGGTCCTTGCAAGCCCTAAAGCAGATACGATGCTGCACTAAAACACTGGAAAAGGAGAGAGAGAGCACATATTGCAGACAGTATCTTTTTATGAGGATTTGCTTGAGGAGAGGTTTAAACGGAATCTGAAAGCAAAGATACCTCTGGCAGAAGACCTAAGCCAGTTGTTAAATTTTGGCAGCACAGCTGAGTCTCTCCCTCTGCCTTCCGTCGTGCAGCTAGGCTTGCTGCGGGTGGGAACAGATCGAGGGGTGGCAGTGAGCAG